>NW_026859692.1:0-9182 GCF_026571515.1 Ruditapes philippinarum
CCCCAAAAAAAAAGTACTAGTACTGCAGTACCGAGCTCGAATCTAGTACTGGTACTGGTACTGCATATCTTTGCAAGTACTGGTACTGGTACTTAAGGTCTCACCCCGGTACGGAATTTGACCCAACCCGTTGTAGTCTAGAAAGTAGTTCTTTTAATTTTTGAAGTGACCCAGTTTAAGTTCTCTCTAGTTTGATTGGTCATAATTAGAGTGTATTTATTGCATGTGTGTAGTTTTTGTGTGTTATAGGATGACTTTAAAAGTTGTTTTTTGTGTATTCTCCAGGAACTCATTTGTTGGCGAAAGGATTTAAAATGTACTACCCACCAGCAGTCAAGAGTTTTCAAAGTGGTGAATCTAAACAGTGTTACAACAGAATGAAGATTTCTGAAAAAAAGTATATGGCTAACATGTTATATTTTGGGGCTCATTTGACTTAAATAATGTTGATGTTTAAAGTTGAAGACAGTATATAATTTATCAGGAACAGTGAAATTGGGAATTAAGCCAGAAATGTGACTGATTTACTAAAGAACAAAGAATACGAAAATTCACTAGACCGACTCCTTAAGTACTACATCCTTAGTACCAATGCAGCTCTGGTTAAAGTACTAAGAGGTTTACAAGATAAAAGTTCCTAGTTATATGAAATGATAATAAAATTGTTTTAAACAAAGAACAAATTTCACTGATGATGAAAGTGCTGTTATTATAACAAGCATAAAATGTTAACGTCACTTTATGCGCTTGATGATTTTATCGATACATGTATACAATACTTCAAATTGCGATTTGGTTTATCAAACTCTATAAAATATTTATTATGGCAATTTCAGAAGAAAAAAAACTTTTAAAAATCTCTCTTTTAAACACAGAGGAACATATTCGTCACGTTAACTGGCGTGAACGTACCTTTACTTGGATATGAAAAAAGCATGTAAAAACAATTTTCACCAACTCTTATAAAAAAAGACTAAGAAATTACCTTTAGCGTTGAAGTGTACATCTTTCTGTAGTATACACATGTTCTCAGATTTCTTATATATCTTAACTCTTTCTCTCTCTGAGAGCACACACATTTCATATCAATTTCAGCCCTGAACACTTTTTACTAAATAGAATAAGATGATATTTTAAACAACCTTAAAAAAACAACAAAATATTAATTTTGTACTAAATCTACGTGATTTGACGTGCACTATTGTGATATTAGTAAAAGGAACTAATAGTTTTTTTCTAGTAAGAGAACGGAAGGCATGTCGCTTTGCAATTGGAACCATTTCTGAAATATGCTTGTAACTGTAGTCCGAATTTTTCGACATGAAACTGGTGCCAAAATAAAGGTATGATTTACGCCATTAATAATAAAGATTAAACATATATGTAGGTAGGAGTTTGCGTTCCGTACTCCCGGTTGATGTAATTCTGACCTTTTAATCATGGCGTAGATCAAATAATGCAAGGAAACAAATAGCTTCTCCTATACAATCAACTTCAAAGTATTATAATTTGATAAAACGGCTCATATACTGAAGGAGATCTAATATTCTGTGGCAATCTTGTATTTTTCCCCGTAGACTGGTGCATATCCCAAAGAAATTGGTACAGAAATTAAATACTTACGGCTATTTTCTTTTCCCAATCGAGCAATATTTTTCTTGGAAATGATGATAAAAATTACGTCATCGTCACGTGGCATTGCTACACTGTATTCTAAAGATTTTTTATCGGAATTGATTATTTTAGTGCTTGAATTTGAGTTCATGCAATTGGTATGTAATATGATACATGCATTACTAGATCTATAATAAATAAAATTTTAGGGTTATTTTCATTTATACTTGACCATCCATATGTTGCGGCTGTTCATGAATTGACCAACTACTGCTTCCAAAGAATGAGGTGAAAACACGTTTTCGTTGTTTGATCATTTATAATATTTATAACATACATGTAGAGAGTACTGAAGCTCTAAAATACTATTCATCGAAGCAATTGTTTCTTCTCATTCGTTGATTTCTGTAATTGACATTTTTTCCTATCTCAACAGATGTATTATATATTATTTTGAAAAACTAAAATAAAGCAAGATTTTTAACAAACTTGAAGCAAATGATTTTTTACACGACCCAATCATAGTTTTTACTATTCATATAGCCTTTTATTATGAAGACCAATCAACAGATTAATCTGAAACAATTACATATATAT
Organism: Ruditapes philippinarum; assembly: GCF_026571515.1. Classification (NCBI taxonomy): domain Eukaryota; kingdom Metazoa; phylum Mollusca; class Bivalvia; order Venerida; family Veneridae; genus Ruditapes; species Ruditapes philippinarum. Next base: position 2,212 of record NW_026859692.1, read on the forward strand.
TTTTTCGGCAACCCTTTGTTATACCTAGATTTTATATTCGAAAGAACAAGAATGGGCAAACGATTTCATTTATTGTGTAAATACATACATCGTTTCGTAGATGACATTATTAAAGCACGTGGACATACCGCAGTAAGTTAAAAGATTAATATTACATATAATTAGTTTTGTATGAAATTAAACTTGAATTACAATTTGTGCATTATATAAGTTTTATTTTTGACCTTAAGTCATAGAAAAAAGCTATTAGAAATGTTAATTGTGGTTGTTTTGGCGCCGAAATCATTTCATAAAAAAGAAAAACTAAGTTATAAATGAACGTCAGCGTCTAGTTACAGGAACCAGACTTCTTGGATATTCTAATGACGACCAAGGATGAAAATGGTGTCGGACTTAACGAAACAGAAATACGAGATGAGGTCAAAACATTTTTGTTTGCCGGTAAAGTGTTCTCCTCTGTAATGGCCGAACTTTGCAATAACTTTTCTTTCATGATCTATATAAATCACCGGATTACATGGTGCGTTTGATGTGTATAGTTTACTTACATTATTTACATGTATAGGTACGCGTTCTTTTGTTGCTATTGTTTTAAATTACATGTACAATGTATTATGACTAAGAAATTAATGCAAAATGCCTGAAAATGTTGCATAGATTTCAGTTTGCTAATGTGGAATGAAAATGCTTAATACATTTGTTTTTGAATAACCATTATGAAATATTTGCAAAGCAATTATTCGAGTACTAGTCAAAGTACTTACTGTTTGTTTATTATCTACATCATGAAATGGATACAAAAATATAGGTGTATATTTGGATAGTTCACAACACAGTAAGTTCTGCGATAAGCTGGTCCATATACTCACTTGGAAAATATCCAGAAATACAAGAAAACATTTACGAAGAGGTTATAGGAATCGTCGGTACAGCAAACGTAAAATGGTATGTTTTAGTTTTTATAAATGGTAAAAGAAGTTACTTCCTTTTGTGCAAGACTTCCTCACTAACAGCTAGAATCTAAAACACGTGTTGTCACGTTAAAGGTTTAATGATCATCACCTTAAGAACACATTTGCGGATGTTAAAATTTATAAAATTTCATCATTTTCATGTTAAATGACGAATACTGCTTAAACCGGTGCTAGGGGGCTTGGAAGGTAACTTGTACTTAAAACTATCGTCCACGAATAAGATCAATCGAACCGTGTCTGCAACATTTTCAATTTTGCAGTTATGAGCGTTCTTTCTGTATTCTGTATATTTTGCTATCTAAAGTATGTATTTTTAATAATATGAAACATTTTAGGGATCATTTGAGCAAGATGACATGTTTAAACTGTTTTATCAAAGAGGTATTACGCATGTATAGCATAGTACCTGTTATCCGCCGAACTCTGGAAATGAAATTACTAAAAAGAAAAAATGTTAAATTTTCCCCCCGGCGTTTTTGGAGAAAAACACATACAACAATAAAAATAACAGCGTTTTAAAGGCCGGTCACAGGTGAAAAAAAAATTTATTTTAATTTTAAATTTTGGGCTTTTTTTTCTTTCAGATATTTGGCAAAATTTTTTATTTTCCCACCAAATTTTGTCACTTTTTTTAATTTTTTAAAATTAAAAACCGGTTTTGGGTATTGACTATTGCAAAATTTAATTTTCTTTATTGCGGCAAAAAATAACCCTGACAGGATATCCAAACCATTTTCTCTTCAATTTAAAATTTTAAAAAAATTGTTTTTCGCCTTTTAGTATTTAAAACATGTATTTTCAAAAAACTTGTTTTTTTTTTGTTAAAATTTTTTTATTAAAACTTTAACAAAAAAAATATGGGTTTTCTTATATTTTTGTCTTTTTTAAAATTTACACATGTTATTATTTTTTTCTTCATCACATGGAAATTTTTTTGGGCCTGAAAAATTTTTTTACCAACCCTTAGAGGAAAAAATTTCCCATTTTTGTTTATTTTCCCTTTTAGCAGGATGAGGTATGAAGCTTTAAGAAGTCTTGAAATTTTTTTTACTATATTTTCCCAAATTTTAAACCAAATTAGGGTTGGGAAAAAAATGGCAAAAGCATAAATTAAAAAAAATTTTCATAAAATCCAGGATTTTTTTTTATATTTTTTAAAATAAACCCCATTTTCCCCTCAGCAAAAATTTTTTTGAATAATTTTAAAAAATTGTATTGGGGAAAAAATTTTCTCGAACGAAATTAAAATTGGGCCTGTCGGCGAACTTGCAAAAAGTAACGTATTTTTTTTGATTTAAAAAGTTTGATAATTTTTAGCTTTTTTTTTCACCGAAAAAGTTATTTGGGAAAAATTTATTTTTTTTTTTACATTCCGAATTAAAATTTTCATAAATTTGATGGGGTTAAAAAAACGACTATGTTTTTAAATTTTAAAAATTTAATTTTTTTAAATGCATTTTTGAACAACACTTCTTTTTAAATTTTCTTATAAATTTTTTTGTGCTTTCAATAAACTGAATATAGTATATTTTATTTTTAAAAAAGGGCCAAATCTATTGAAAAATTGGTTTTTGAAACAAAGGCCTTTTCAAAACATAAACCCCGTTAAAACCAGTTTCGTTGTTAAAAAAGGGATTTTATTATTTTTAAAATGTAGTTCCTATTAAAAGAAAGGAAATTTAATTTTTGGTTTTTGATTTTGTAAGAAATTGGGAAGCAGTTCCAATTTAAATTAAATTCAAGGAAACAAAGTTGGTAAGGGGGAAAACCCAAAAAATGGAAAAAAGTTTAAAAACTCCCATTCTTTGGGTTAAAAAAACTCTGACCGACCAATTTTGTTTAATAATCAAGAAATTTGGGGAAAAAATGAAATATTTTCCCTTAAAACATTTTAGGGAAAAAAATAAATGAAAAAAGAAAACCAGTTTTTAATTTTTTTTTTTCTGGTATAAGATTAAAGATTTTTTTCCCCAAAAAACCCAGAAGGTACTTACCCCATGTGGCCGGGCACTTTACATACAAATATGGCTAAAAAATTTAACCTTTTTACTTTAATTAGTGGGAGAGTTATAAACAAATGCTAAAGAGTAAGTTTTTATAATTAGGGAAGACAAAATTGTTCGTACCAAGTTTTTTTGATAAAACTATAAATTGGTTACCCCCAACCCTTTTGGGTTTTGTTTGTCTTTTAAAATTTCAAATCCATTTAATCCCTTACTGAGTGACAATCTGCAGGCGGTAATATCGCCGCAAAATGACTGATCTATTGCCATATAGCTACAATCTTCTGCTAAATATGCTTGTTATTGTTTTGCTTGTTTTTTGTTGTTGTTTATTTTTGGTGGGTTTATTTATTGTTTTGCTGAGTGACTTCACTAAAAAAGTACACATGGTTAACATATTCAAAAAGAGCAAATTGGTTTACATTTTTAAAAAAAAGATCAACAAGGAAGGGCGACAACTCAAATGAACGTATCCCTCAACAAAACCCCGCAACACAAGGACCAACAGCAAATGACACCAACAGGAACACCAAACAAAAAACAGGAAACGAGATTTATGCTAGATATTGGTATCAAAAGGTCCTTACTTGAAAGTAAATATAGAATAGGCGTTAAAAGATGAGGATACGCTGCGCATACGCACAAATACAGACAATAAACAATTGCAGCATCATAAGGTTTTCTTTAAAACCAGAAAGAAGGAAATCCGTGTTATCCTTTCTAAATCCTCACAAATGGATTACCCCCTTGGCAGAATTCCCCCGAAGAATTAAAAGGGGGAATTTAACTGGGGGTTTGGGGATTGATCTTTCGATGGGGTTTTTTTTTTGAAAAAGTTTCGTTAAAATTAAATTTTCGTTTTAAAAATTTCGTTAGTTAATTGGGGGTAGGGGGAGTTTAAAACCCCTTTGTATTATAGTGATTTTTAATTTGAATTTTTGTTTAAAGGGTGTCCCGGGGGGATGGCCCGGGAGGGTTGCAGGGGTTTTCACTACTTACAATAAAAGGCTCAAATTAAAAGGGGCCTGCCAAAATTAAAATTTTGGGCGTTTTTTGGGGTTCCTTTTTGGGGTTCTGGGTTTTTTTATTTTAAAAAGGGGAAGATTATTTAAAAAACAGGTTCAAGCCAAGGCAATGAAAAAGTTTTCTGCCCTTAAATTTTTTCACATGCTAAATGAAAAGCGGTTTAAAAAACTTCGCAAATTTTAAATATTTTCCATGCGTTTACCCCTTTTAAATTCCCGAATTAGGTTTTTGTTCATTTATATCATTTTTTTGAGATTTTTATTTTGACACCCAAATTTAATTTAAAGATGTAATGTTATATGCCCAAAAAAAATAAATCAAAAAAGGGAAAGGAATTTTAAAGTTTGCGGGTAAAAAGCTTTTAAAAAAAAAGAAAAAAAAAGAAAAAAACGGAACAACAAATTTTTAAAGCATCTTAATTTATTGCACCTTTTTTTAAATGAACATTCTTTGTAAAAAATTTTTCTAAATTTTTAAATTTTTGGGGGGTTTTGTAATGTCTTTAAGTATATTTAAACAAAAAAAAATAAAATAATAAATCAAATGTTTTTCTTGTTTTATTTTATTTTTCATTGTATTAAAAAAAAAGTTTTTAAAAGTAAATTTAAAGGGCCCTTTAATCTTTAAAAACTTCTATAATTTTAGTTTTTAAACCCGTTTTTCAAATTTTCCCCGTTCATTTTAATACAGTTTTTTTCACCTTTGGGCCCCTTAAAAATTAGCCATTTTCTTTTCTTTATGTTTTACAATTAATAAAGTTAAAGCGAAATTAAATGTTTTTAAAAAAAGGGTTTAAATTTTTTCCCTTTTTTTTAATAAATTTTTCCCCAAAACTAATTTAAAAATTTTTGCGTAAAATTTCGTTTAGGGGATTAAAATTTTCCCAAAATTTTAAAATTGTTATTGCAAAATTTCCCAAATAATTTAAAATTCAAACCGGGATTTCTTTCTCTTAAAACAAATTTTTTTTGGGAAATTTTTTCTTAAAAATGTAATCTTCAAAACGAAATTTAATTTTCCACTTTTTAAAAGTTCCCACCCTTTTTTGTTTTCTCAAAGACACGGAAAAAAAACTTTTTTGCAAACAAAAAAGGGGAATTTAATGCCCATAATTTTTCGCCAACAACCCCCCTAGCTTTTGTTTCAGGTGCTGTTTTCCCCATAAGGTGTGCCCTCAAATTTTAAAGGGCTCATTCTTAATTTTGGAAAATTTGGGTTTCTTGTCCAGGTGTCGTTTTTGCACATCTTATCGATGACAAATTGGGTCTTTGATTTAGGATTAAAAGATAAAAAATAAATTGCTAAAATTTAAAACATTTTAATTTTTAAAAACTTGCCCATTTTTGCTTTTCGTCTTCTATTTCTTTTCTTCAAATTTTTAAAGTATTTTTTTCTTTCGTTAACGTTGTTGCCAAAACGAGTGGTCCCTTTTAATTTTAGCCCGTAACAGTGGCAAATTTTTTTTATCAGACCTTCAAGATTTTTTTCTTTCCTCTTTTCCCCATCCAAAATCCATTTTTGGTTTAATAATAATATTGTATTTGCAGCTTGGTCGTCCGAAAACGTTAAAATGGCGATAAATTTGTTTATTTCCAGGTTGTAAAATAAAAACCCTAACACATTTCTTCGCCTTGGAGCTACGGGAGATGTTTCTAATTTTTAACCAGTGAGTTGTTTTAGTTATTTTTTAATGCTTAGCATTTATTTTGGTAAAGTACAATGTACTCATATGTTTGGTGCTATCGGGAAGTCTGAGCCATCTTTTCAAAGTTGAAACAAAAGAAACTAAAAAAATTTTTCCCGTTTTCATAAAAATCCTGATAAAGAGGTGAAACGATGTTTGGACCCTTATTATGGCGGTTTTTATTAAAAATGAGTTTACGCTTAAGGGGTATGCTTAAAGAATTTTTTAAAAAAGGGATTAAACCAATAAAGACATTCATTATTTGTTTTTTAACCATTAAAAATTTAAAAAAACATTTCTACCTCGGGACGTAAACGAACAACTCATTTGTCAATGCTCTACCCGGTACCGGTTAACCCTTGTGATTTAAAGCCTCTTCTACTTAGATGTGGGAATAAAGTTTATGAAACCACCCCTAAAATATTCCCAACATTTCTGCTTTGCTCGTGTATAAATCGAAATACAGAACATTTGAATTTAAATTTCCTTTAAAAAAAAAAATTTACTATTTAAATATTTATAAAAAAAATTTAATAAAATTTGGCAAAATAAAATTAATTAATTTCAAAATTTTTTAAAATTTGTCATAATTACAAAAAAAAAAATTTAAAGGTTTTGGGGGAAAAAAAAAAAAACAAATTTTAAAAAATTTTTGTGTTAAATATGAATTTTTTTAAAAGGGAATATTTAATTTTTTTTTATAAAAAATTAAACATTCGGGTAACAAAAATTTTTTTGATTTTTAACTTTTCAGAAACCCAAGGGTTTGGAAAATTTAAAACCTTTTTAAATAAACCTTAATAACAACAAGAAAATTTTCCAAAATTTATGAAAAAAACAAAAAAAAAGTTTTTACGAAATAAACCAGGGGAAAAGTAAACTCAAAAAAATTTAAAAAGTCCCCAAGGACGGAAAAATATATGCAAAAACACAGAGCTTAAGAATAAAATTACATACCCTTTAAAACCGACGCGGCCGCCCCAAAAAACTTCCCTTTGTTAAATTGCTTGATTGGGTCCATTCATCCAGTTGCTTTTAGCTTTTTCAAAATCCTTGTTTTCAGAATATATTCCTTTTTTCATGTTTTTGTTTCAAAAATATTGATGTAATTCCCCCCCTTTTAAGAGTTTAGGATTTTTTGGTTCATTGTTTGAATGATTTGGCTTTAAATTGTTGATAAAATTTTTTATTTTAAAAAGAGTGCTAAACACAGTCAAAATTTTACTGAAAACCCAAAAAAGTTATATCATAAAAAAAGAAAGAATACAAAAGCGCACTAAATTT
>NW_026859693.1:0-66233 GCF_026571515.1 Ruditapes philippinarum
TGCCCCAATTCATCAAACAAAAAAAAACGAATAAATCAAAAAAAGAAACTTAGTTTGTGTGTCAAATGTAAAAAATTTGGTGGGAATTTGAATTTAAAATTTTAAAAAAATGTTTAAAGAATTTGGCACATTCTTTCTCAAGCGGGTTTTTTTTTTACATCGCCCACAAATACAAAAATACTCCCAATACGGGGTGAAACTTAAAGACTTTAGCTTTTTTAAAGTTGGTACATTTTAAAATTTTAAATAAAAAATTTCCGAACAAAAAACATACACGCTTGCAGTCCATTGTTCGGGTTTAAAATTATAGATTCCATTAGACAAAGAAAAAAATTATAAAATGAAAAATTTTCCATTTGGCAGAAAAATTAAATTATTGTTTTGGCGAATTGGTACTTTTCCAACTCTATGACCCTTTTCCGCCCCCTTTGAAAGCCATTTTAGACATTTTCCCTAGTCCCGGGATTCCCAAAAAAGTGCATTTTTACGTGATTTTCAATTTCCATGTTTTTTCCCTTAAATTTACTTTTTTGGGCCCTTTTTTGGGGGCTTGCAGCTTTAAGAGGGTAACTTTGAAGTTAACCCCTGAATACCCAATTATCAAAAACAAATTTTGCCACGGTGGTTATTAAAGGGCGAGATGAAAAAAGAATTAAAGCATAAATTACAAAACCTTTTAAAACCTAATTTATTTGTTCTAAAGCGGGTCACTTTGCCTCAGTGTTTCAAACTCCAAAATCTTTTTTGAATCAATGCAGAATTTATCAATTAATTTTCCCAGAAAAATTTTCATTTTTTTTAATTTTTTTTTGAGGTTCTTTAAATTCGCGTTTAAATTGGGTTTAAAAGCGCTATTTTATTTGTTGAAAGTTAGTAACGCTCAAAGCCGGTGCTAGAGGGGCGTAAGAGATGTTGCACTTTTTAACAACCCATCTGTCCAAACTCAATCAAACCGAGTCTGCAATTTCCATGTGATTTTGCTGATTGTAATGCTTCCGAGGGATCACTTTTTTCCAAATATTTACAGTAGATTTTGTTAGCGTTAACGATGAAGGGTAGGGTAAGGGTTAAATTCATTTTTACCTTATTGATTGAAAGGTGTTATGATTCCTAATGTTACAATTTGTTAACGAAGATAGATATTCTGAGTTTGAATAAAAAAGAACATATGATGAACCGCTTATAAGTCATTAATTTACTTTGTCATTATCATATTTTGAGAATTTACATCATGAAAGAATAATACAAATGAATATGTATTTAATATCGTATGCTTTCCCCCTTTTTGTTTAAGTTACCATGTGTATAAGTTAATTATAAAAAATCGCAATTATGATAAACATGCGTTTTTCGATAGCATTTATGTTCTGATCCCACGATTGTTCTGTATAGTAAAGTGGCGTGGACTTTAACTTGCGACCTAAAATCAATTGTATTAACGATGGTTAAAATTTACTACGGTCAGTTAATTATCTACTATTTCACCGGTGCTTGAAAATCTTGTCTTGCACCACTATTTAAGACAAGTCGCGTGAATGCGGTGTTTTATCCTTTTCTTGCATATTTCATATTAATGATATATTGTAAAATGATTGCGAAAATTTATAAAATAATAATATTTAGCACTATGTCTATCTGATGTTGATTACGTTGTAATATAAATATTTCCGATATGATGGAGTGATTACAAACAATTACATCGTTTACTGCCGCAATGATTTTGTTCAATGTGACGGAAAATTGAAATTGACAGATCGTGGAATGAAAAAAGTAAGTCTCTTATAATCAGTAATTGTGATAAAGTGTACTTTTTCCTTTTCGTTTATGACATCATTCTGTTTTTAAATTACATAACTTAACATGCGATTGGTCTTAAATGAGTAGCAAACAACATTCAGACTGAATTAAGACGGACATTCATATCATGCCTATTGAATAATGTCTTTTACACAAAAACCCGCATTTCTAATGAACTGTTTTCATAATTGTTTTTAAAATATTCAAGCTACACCTAAAGCAATGCTTCAAGTACGGGCACCATAGATGTGTTTCATTAGGAATCATTTGTGTTCATAAAATCTGATAAAATTGAAAATCCAGCATATTTCTTGCAAAAAAAAAAAATATAAAAAAATGAAAAAATAAAATAAGAATGAAATAATAATATGATGTTTTTCTTTTAAATAATTTCTCAGCACGCTCTGTATACTGTTTGTTCTTCATTTAATTATGATTAAAAATATTTTACTTTTAATTTATGATTATATATAATTGTGAACATAAAAATATGTTTGTTCTGTATAACTTAGTTCCGTGAATTATCTTTATTCTGCATTAACTTGATAAACTAGCATAAGAGGCGAAGCATACAAGGCTGTAAGAATGAACTCCCTTGCATGAAGTAAGAAAATACAAATTTGTAAACGTCACTTTCACACGGAATATCATTGGTTTAAATTCCATATACATTTGTCCATTCACGGTCCATATTATTGCCAATTCATAGAACATACATAATGCCTGTTGCACTACTGTAATTTGAAAATTAAGATAATATTATAACACTATTTAATTGTAATTTGTCTTCTCGAATACATTTTTACAAAATGTACGTGCAGTAAAATACAAATAGTTTATTTAGCTTTTCTGTGATGTAAGTACATGTATTGTACATGTAGTGGAAAATAATTTTTTGTGTGCTGTATTGAGGGCATTGTCATGCATTTTATTGTATGTTACACGTGTAAATATTTCAAGACATTTATATTTATTAACAACAAGTTTTCAATGTTAGTGTCTTTGAAAGACGATTAAAATTTGTATTAATATGTTAATTTACAAACGACCTCTTTCTGTTACTAACAAATCGTATTCGTTACCAGTGTCAAACGCTGGCATAAAAAGTAACACCAAAAGTGAGACACAAGACTCAATTGGTGACGTATTTCGGGATATAGATAATACTAAATATACCAAGGACTCCGCAAGAGATAATGATAATGCACGGTAAGTTTCATGTCATATAATATCATATCATATCACATCATATCCATATCATGTCATATCATATAAATGTCATATCATATAAATGTCATGTCATATCGTGTCATATCCATATCATGTCATATTCATATCATGTCATACCATATCTATATCATATCATATAAATATCATGTCATATCGTGTCATATCCGTATCATGTCATATCATATAAATATCATGTCATATACATATCATATCCGTATCATATAATATTCATATCATATCATGTCATATCATATAATATCATGTCACATTATATCCATATCATGTCATATCATATTCATATCATGTCATATTCATATCATATCATATATCATGTCCACATCAAATCATGTCATATTATATAATATCATAATACTATCATGCCATATCATTTCATGTTAGATCTTATCATAAAATTCAAAATTACTTTTGAATTACTTGTAATTTATGTTCTCTACATTCGACATTCTGTAAATAAATCTGATTATATTTGTAATTTTAGTAATGAATGTAAGATTTGGTTTTTAATCTTTAATTCGTAAATAAATCCGTTTTTTCATGCACTCAATGAACTTTAAAAGATGGAGTTTTATTAACCACCAAAGGTTTTTTTTAAAGAAAATAGCATCGTTGTGATTTGAATACAGCAAAACCTATAGCAAAAATAATGATGGATTAAACGAAACTATTTAAACTATTAAGACTTCGAGTATCGACTATGTTGCCTCAGTATATTTGTTTTTATTTACTGACTAACAAACACACGTTTCGTCTGTAATAATCAGCGGCAAATATTAAGACATTTACTTTTCTGTAATATCGGGTATTTTTGCATGGGCTTATGTCTGCAAAAACAATTTATCGGACTAAACGGCGATGCTTAGTATCCGGGAATTTCAATTTTGATTAATTATAAAATACTTATAATCTTAGTGAATATTTATTTTCGCGAAATTTTCAATTCGTGGAATAAAATAGTTGAATTTCTTTTATTCGCCAATTGAAAAGTTCGCGAAAATAAATATCGAAACTTTGTGGCTTTACATCACAATGACGAAACAGATAGTAAATTAAGCAACAAATTATCTGGATATAATTGATTCTGAAGTTCTGAAGTTGATTGCATAGTAATAAAGTTATATTATAAATGATAGAATCATTTCTGACATTCTGCTGGTCTAATGAGACACTTATTGTTGTGGTCAATTTGGCAAGGTCGGATTCGTCAAACTTGTTTGTAAAGAAGTCTAAAAGAACAAATTTTTCAAAGATTGAAGACGTATAAAAACGAACATATTTGAACATTTAAGTAGGTAATGAATATTTAAGTGAATAAATTTAAAATATTATCTGTTCGTTAAACTTTTTGTATCCGAAAAAACATATTTTCAACAATGAAAGATTTATAAAAAACATTTAAGTGCACAAATCAAAATATTAGCTTCTGGTTGTGACTGGTATCACGTAAGGTGTTTTATAAGATTCGTTTACATTAGTTGAAAATAGTTTAAACTTTCAGTGAACAATTTTATAATCATTAATGCTACATAGAAAAAAAAGCAATAAGTCACTTGTGTTTTATTTCATCTGTAGAAAGGAATAAAGATCTTTTGCCTACAAACACCGAATGTAAGTAGAACTGACACCTTCGGTACAGAAACTTCCTGATTGGCGTGACTGCACACAGGAATTTATTGAAAATGCCATCGCACTTTTGCATATAGATATTCTTTTTTGAAACTAAAGAGCCTTGTGTTTCTTGATTGCAAACCTATTATTGTTACTGATTAGATATCTGGTTGTTTGTCCAGCCTTCAAATATCCAATCAACAGTAACATTCTTTTCTCTTGTTCAAATACATAGTGTTTACTTAAACAGAGCAATATAGCCTTAAGTTTTATTAGATGAAATTAGGATATAGCTGGCAATATATTTCTTTCAACAATAAGTCCCTAGACTATTTCACTTGTTTTCATGACTCTGTGAAGGTGTGTGTTAAACCAGTTTTGCTATAAAAACGAGTTTTGCGTCCTTAAACACAACGGTGATGATATTGTACAATTTATGTGCCAGAGATTTATGTTACATTTAGGCAATAAAATGTTTTTTTATTTTATATCTATATACCATGACCCGGATACTAATACATCCTGTCTACTCTCTTATTTCTAACACATGAGATTTTATTTATGAATATTATCTTATTTCTTTATTCCTTACTAACTTAAAAAGAAACATATAATATCAATGGGTATCGAAATGTCTATTTTACACGTAGTGCATTTATAAGGAGGGCTGTCTAGAAATGCATGTAAACTTTTTATCACACACATAAGTATACGCCACTGCCGAATTCTTCATGAACCACTAAGTAACGTCTGAACAAATTTTGAAATAATTTTGCCATCTGAAATCGTGAGACAAAATTTGCTCCGAGTTGAAAGATAGATTAATCATTTTTATATATTAAAATATTTTGTAACGGAAAGTATCTTGCTTCACTTGACATTGGGAAAGAAATGTATGTATTGAGCGCTTTATATGATAATTCAGTAATTAATAAATTTTATTTATACTTATAATCAATGGGCCAGGAGGAATGACGCTACATTGCATAGTTTTACTTTTTCGTTTACAAGTATTTGACTGTATGAAATAATTTAAGTTATCGCACAAAAGCAACACACCTTTGTCCTGTTGTTTATCATTTAAAAATCATATTAAGTTTAACAATACATGGTAGATTTCATATATTTCAAAACTAATAAAAGACCATACGAGTTTTATGTTATCAGTAATTTAAGTGTATAAAATGTATTCACTGAATATATTGTTGTTTCTTAATTCCTCATGTGTTGTTTGATTCTTGTCTAAGATTAAGAGGGAACATTCATTTTTACCTTTAGTTTAAAGTTTCGTTTTAAAATTCGTTTAAAATTTTCTTCAATCCATCTGCGGGTTCGGAAAAGAATAGAATTGATGTGAGGAATATCTATACAACAGCATATTGGCTTTAGAATATCTATTGCGCTTACATTTCACTGTATATTTATTATTATTAATGATAATACCGTTCTGTAAAAACAACACTTAACGCGTTTAATCGTATATGCTATCAAGTGAAAAACACAATAACAGTGTCAGGATAAACGGTAAAGCACCTCTAACATTATTTAAGGAATCGTTAAACGTCCATTAAACTTAATTAATAGTTCACGACATTCTCTAATTCATCACACTTACAATACAGAAAGATCAATAAAGAAAGCCTGAGATGTAATGTCATTTGTGATATAATTGGTAGAATTTTAATCAAAATTAAAAATGCTTGACGAAAAAAATACACACTTCATTCTTAGCACGGGTTTCTTATTCACATTGACACAAATACATAAATACTGCAATATTGGTGAAACTTCAAGACATTCGCATTTTCAGTTGGTACAGTTTACGATTGGAATATAATTTCAGAACAGGCAATAGGCAACAGGACAAAGTTTGGAGTCCTCTTGTTCAGGGTTTAGATTATATCACACAACTCTAAAAAATATCAAATGAAGAATTTCATTCTGATCGTATAAGTCAGTTATTGAGTGACGTTTTTTGGTACATTTCCAAATCTATGGCCCTTCCGCCTCGTTGAAAACCGTATTGGTATGCTCCTAGACACGAAGATTCACCGAAATGTTCATATAACGTAACTTCAAGTACAAACATGGCTTTACATTTAATACTTTTTGGCATATCTGGAGGTATGCAACTTTAAGTAGTCGCAAAAAGTAAATCACCGAATATCAATAAAAGATGTAACTGCCACGGAGGTTTATTAAGGCTGAATGAAGAAATGTAATTAAAGCATCATTACAAACTCATTAAACCTAATTTATCTTGTTCATAAGAATCTGTCACTTGCCTCAGTGATCAACACTTCATCATCTTTTTTGAATCAATGCAGAATTTATCAATTATCAATTTATTTAGCCAGATAATGTTCATAGTTGAATAATTTTTCTTGTCCTTCACAATCATTGATTCCAGCACTTCTAAGTGTTGAAAGTTGAGTACCGCTCAAGCCGGTGCTGAGAGGCGTGAATGATGTTGCACGTTATCATTATCTCTCATATATAGACTAAATCAAACCGAGTCTGCAATTTTCATTTAATTGTGCTGATTTAAATGCTTCCGAGGGATACTTCTTCCAGATATTCATACCAAAGACTTCGTTAGAGTTAAATATTTTTTTAGGAGAGATCCCTTATACATTCAATGGACTATCATTCTTTTTAAAAAAGAACAAATCCATTCAAACTACTAGCGGAGTCAGGGATAACTTATTGCTTAAAAGAGGTTTGCAATGTACGGGTCACATTCCTGATGTTACAATTAAATAGTTGAATCTATTTAATATGAAGATAGATATCCTGAGTTTTAAATGCAAAAACAAAATAAAATATCACACATATTATGGAGCCTACAAAATAAACCATAAAATAGTCTTTCTTTACATTATGTTTTTCTTTTTTTTTAATTATATTATGAAAAAATAAAACAATATTAATTTCATCGACCTAGATATTCGGGTCTGTACCGTCAGCCGGTTCAAGATTCTTATATAGTATGTTTTCCTCCGACATTACACCGAATTTCTAGACACATCAATCTATGATCACTATCTAAACACAATTGTATTTGATGTTGATCACATTGTAATATAATTATTTCCGATATGATGGAGCGATTACAAACAATACCATCGTTTACTGCCGCAATGATTTTTGTTCAATGTGACAGAAAATTGAAATTGATAGATCGTGCAATGAAAATAATAATGTTGTAAACGACGGCATTATATTCTATCATGGCAATATTCACGGCTATATTTAAAAGCAATTTATTTCAATTCTATTTGATCCATGCCTTAACAATTTGTTTTTACATATACATGTAATTTTATATTATAAGTTTTAAAATATTACAATTTATATGGCCTTATAAACGGTTATAATGTACAATCATACAATGATATCAATTAAGAGAAATACAAATGTAGTACTAAAAATAAAAAAAGTACTAGTATAATTGATACTTGAATACTGAAGTAAAACAATCTCTTTCCAAAATTAGAAAAAACTAATGTGGAAACATCGCAGAAATACTTTTCTCTGCTGTCACTTTAAATAACAATATACTCGGGCAATGTCATGTATTTCCTGGTGGTTACAAAATGTAACATATGTGGCCTTCTCAAATTAGGTTTTATGAGTATATAATAAGGTTTTAATTAAATTTCTCCATCTCACATCTATAAAGCATCAAGACAGTTACATCTTTTATTGATATTTGGTGATTAGTCGCCGGTAGAAACCGGCGACTATATTTGTAACAGTTTAATATTATACCTATGGTAGGAGAAGCCCTTAAAATCTGAAAATAAAAGCATATCAAGCATTGAACAATTAAAGACACCAATTATTTTTCAGCAATCTCAAAAATTCAAACATATGATAACTTTGCTCAGTGAAATGAAATATGCACATATTGACATCTTAAAAAGCAACATTACAATTTTCATAAAATGAATCAATAACGTATCCCCAAGGATCAGTCATGGAATATTAGGGATACTTTAACTTTTTTCTATGTGTCAAGCATTGCTATTTTTATAATATATAAATCATGAATGATATTTGAAAAGACACTTGAAATTGTATGGTTGTTTATATTTTATGAAACCTATTTGATTACATTATTTTATCTAATTATAAACGAATCCTCCCTGGTCTTTCTTAAGAATCACGTGACTACATGTTTATATAATTATCTTGTATATCGTTGTATAATCTATTAATAGTAACAGATTATGATGATAAGCTGATTAAGATGCAAATCATTGTAATTTTGTACAGATAATTACATAAGTTATTTTTCATTAATCAGTTTCATACTTTATATCATTAGAATAACCTGTTTACTCATATTTTACATATTAAAAATAAATTTTCAAAACATGTTCCTTTCTTCTTGGTTAAGGGTTAAACTTGGCCCTTTCTGTCAAACTTTCGACAAGTAAGTTCAATAGTTTAGTTTAGGTTGAACATCCAAAAATAATGTTATGCTTAAGAGGCACATTATGGAAATATGTAATGGTAATCGTTGATTTCGGTATATTCTGTCGGTTTCCGTCACGCATTTTTCCGAAACGGTATGACGTTAGGGGTCCAGAATCGCATTAGATACATAGAAAGAAAATAATAAACTATTTTTGCGTTGATAGTTTATCGCACTATATAATATAGGCAATTAAACGTTAATTTTATTTATCGTATGTAACGATGGGAATACATGTATTGATTTCACCTAAATTATATCTATTTTTATAGCACATAATAATGATGTACAACAATTTTATAGTAAAATTGTATTCTTTCATGAAATAATTAAACATATATATTTTCATGATCACTTTGTAAATATTCGATGATCGGTAATTACAAACTGTATTTGTCGGTAATTATCTAAATCTGAACTAGTAACCTATACGGATTTCAATGTATGGTACAACAGTATATGTATAAAGTACAATTACAAGAAGAATCACCAGCATAGCACTTGCCTTACAAGCCTCAGTGGCAAACATTACTCAACTCATTGTTCCTCTTATTTTTATACTTGAACCATTAAACTTATATTTTCTTATATTTATGATAAAACAATCATTTATCTAGCCGGCGACTTGATGCTTTAGCATCAAAACTTCTACTTGTTTTACTTTGTGCTGCTACTTGAAGTGCATAAATAGAGGATATTGAATGAGTTAGGTTCAATACTGTCTTTATTGAACGAGTTATATAAAGTAATATTCTGCGAGCCTCTGGCGTATGTACGTAATCCATGTGTGTTACATAACGACGACTAAGTTAATATCGGGCACATTTACAAAACATTTATTAAAAAATCGCTTTATTCAAATAAATTGCCAGTGAAGACAATAAACAATTTTTCATATATGTACATTGATATACTAAAAACTTTGCAAATATATTTGTACTCTATAATCAGAAAGGCAAAAGCTCAGACATAATTTTGTTATCAAACATTGTCCATATACCTCAGCCATCTTTTGCTTCTTTTCTGTTTTGAAAAAAAGTACACTTAAAGTGATTTAGTATCTTTTAGAAGTTCAAAATACCAATTAATGACTCTATTTTCCTGAGATGATATGCAACTCACATGTTCTTAATACATTATTTTAACATTATTAAAAAAATGTTTGCCCTTTCTACAGAAGGAAAGAACTATACATTTCTGATACGAAATGTGCCTTTAAGACAGTAAAAATTAATTGTCTGATCTATGAGTTATTTCATAGCTGTAGAAATAATGTAATAACAAAGCTCTTGACCCAGTCATTATGAAACTTGTTTAATATGTTAACAATTATTCCATATAAAAGATCTTCTTAAAGACATGACTCAGTTAATTATGAATAACAGCCCGATAAATTATCCCCCCCATGAATGTCCGGCAAAAGCAAAGTTTAATCATCATTACCAATACTAAATCATCATTATCAATATTAATGTGATGTCTAACTAGGAGCTTAAAAAAATTTAAAGGGGAAACGATAATTACGATTTTGGAAGCATACACAAACGGGCGATGATTCAAACTAATGTAGACCGAGATATTATTACAGAATGATTTAAATTAAACAGTAGTCTTACTCAGAACGTTTTCTTTTTGTTTCTTTTTATAATTTTCTTTTTATGATAATTCCTCCATATAAGCATCGTTTCTCTAATTTCAAACTATTTTTAATATTAAATGAATCATATATAGAAGTAGAAACAAAGACCGGTAAATCACTACAATTTTGTTTACTCGGTGGTTCATCCAAAAAAAGAAATACTACTCAATTCTAGACACGTTTAGCATCATTATGCATAATTACAAACTATTTCCACACTTTTTAGTATATCTATGAATAATTTATTTCAACACATTTTTCCAAATCGAGGACGTCTAATTAGTTATTGAACAATTTTAATAAAGCTACTGACTTTATTACACAATTTCATCTTTTTTTTCTCGGTTAAGCAAATGAATGATAAATATAAAATTATTGATTTCCCATGATTTTCTCATGATATCCTAAAAAACGAGACAATTAGCTTGCGCGTAATCATAATCACCACAAAGCAAAGATTGCCGACTGTAAGATTGCCAACAGTATGAGCTGTGAAGGCACTGTATAACAGAAAAGATTGCCTTGCTTAAGTGATAATCTATGAACACGTGTCATAGATAAGAAAATTGCCGGATGACTTGGGATGATATTGCTTAAGTTTTCCTTAATAAACCTTTAAAGATTAAAACTAATTTGTTTGTATTATTATCTTGCAAAGTTATACAGATGTTGCTTATTGATCGAACACATTGTAGTACTACATGTATTCAAAATAAGAACAGAAACTATAGTGCCCTGTCCTGTCCTGTTTTTATGTTCTGCTGGGATCCTTGCCGATGGTCTGTGTTGGTGATGCGTTCATTTTTAGTAAATATAGCACAATAAAATCCCAAAACGCGCAAAATAGAAAATTAAAGCCGGCTCCGATTTTGATGCAGTCTGTTTTAAGGACGGTTGTGGTACATGTAGTGGAATATCATACAACCTTTTTTCCTTTGGCATCACACATTTATTTTCCTATTGAATCGTTTCAATTGGCCAATCAGCTGGCCCCTTCTTAAAAGTAATGTTAATGTTGAAGCTGCCTTGAAATGAACTTTTTTCAAATTATACGGCATTTTAAAATGTGTTAACATATGGATACCTGCTTTGAAATTCTTGTACAGTGGAGAACCCTCGACCTAATAAAAGTTACAACAAAAAGTTAAAAACCGTTTATTTGAATAAGTTCACAAGAAACTGTAAAAACTGCAACATGTTTTGCCACCCTAGTTCCTGTTTTTGAAATATTCAGTATTTTAATATTTGCCTTTTAAGCTCTTACTAACATTTGCTACAACTAAGCTGTATTGCTTTATTGATAAAACACTCGTTTAATTTCTGCATCTTTGCTTAACTATGCTTGAAATGTTTTTGAAAATAAAGACAAAATCTAGCTGCTGTATACTTCAAAACTAACTGATATCATTTACTGTCCAAACTATGGAAAGCTGCTTAATAATTGAATCCTTTTCCCCCAGAATGACGACTAATGATTGGTTTAACATTATTGACCAAGTCACCAAGAAAGCACGTCATGGGTGTCAATATAAGAGATTACTAATTGGTATAAATCTATAGAATCAGTCGGGACAGCCATTTAGTTGATATATTAGAAAATAACAAGAACTCGTGTAAAAGAGTTATTTAAGGAAACGAATTTCTGGAGAAATTGTAAAATATTTCTTTCGAGTATTTAAAGCGGAAGCAAATATATTGAAATTTAATATCTTTGTATTAAAGTAAGGTGTGAACAAATAGGAAATGGAAAAATTTTATTAGTATTTATATAACACTCTTAAGACTGATTAAATACTCTGTTTAATTTGCAATTGTTTCAATCGGACTTCAACAATAGATCTGCTATTTTGTGTTAATGAAATGTTTTTAGCGATCAAATAAGCTAAATACATTCCTCTCTTTTACAAATGTAAATGCCAATTTATCACAACAATAGTTATACTAGTATTCTGTGTTATTACAACATTTTCTTGTACTTGTATTGATGATACAACTGACATTTTTACGTGACTGTTATAAATTGGGTACCGCTCAAGCCGGTACTAGGGTCCGTGAAGGATGTTGCATATTTTCATTATCCTTGATATACAGACTTACCCAAACCGAGTCTGCAATGTTCATGTAATTTTGTTTTGATAAACGCTTCCGCGGGATCAGATCACCTTTTTCCAGTTATTTTTCCATATCAAATAATAAATCACTATAATAATATAACTGCAGTATAATTGCCAACACGTAAAGAAGCAAACGATGACTCAGGTATATGGCCTCTAAGTAACTTTTTTGGAAACTGTTACAGAACACCAAAAATAGAAAACTTTCGTTAAAAAAATGATAGCATTTTTAGGGTTAATGGAAGTTCAAAGCTGTTTGACAACACATTTTGTGTTACTGGGTCTGCCTTACATGACATCATAGTTAAAGTTAAATTACTTAGGTTTTCAAATCTTTTCTGTCACGAAAAGTAAACATACGATTGTTGTACTTTTACAGATACAAACAACGTATTCAGTGAAACTGTATTTATTTTGTACATAAAGACTATCCCACTTACTGTTTGTTTCATTCTTCTACAGACAAACATATTTTCATTTGTCGAGTTGACGAGTTGTGAATATGGATATCCAGTTGTTAGTATGGCAGAAGATAAATTCCAGTTATTATTAAACAAAACAGGAAACAGAGAAGGCTTTAAACTTAAGTTCAATGAAAATACTTCAATGACAAATGACACTTGAGGAGAAAATGTAATTAAGTAAGTCTAGAAGATAAGAAGTAAAGCTATAAACTAGCTATGAAAAACACAAACAATGATTATATACGTCATAATAGCCACAGCTTTTTAGAAAAGGAAATAAGAAATCTACGATTTCTCGGGGGAAGCATTGATGATACCCTCAGATATTTATGTTTCCTGTAATATACATGTAATGATAACAATGATGTTAATTATGCTTTGTCTTTCAATTTTATAACTATAAATATGTTGTCCTTACGGACCTGGGTACGTGAGTATATGTTGCATATATGTTGATATATGTTTGATAGACCGTGACCCCTGACGGCGAAGGGCCCAAACATGTGCCTGTTGACCGAAATAAAAGAACGAATTGAATAAGATTTCAATTATTTGTACAGAAAAGTATAATTAAGAACTATCTTAATAACTGTATATTTCTGAACAGACACACATATTTTTATTTGTTGAGTTGACGAGTTGTGAATTGGGATATATCTAGTTGTAAGTATGGCAGTAGATAAATTCTTATTTCTTGCTACGAAATGACTTCAACACAACCATTACTGAGATAAGACAAGAATTTGTATTACAATAAGATTATTCGACATATTTACGAGTATAATAGTAGAATAAAGGAGATTTCTGAACTTCATTAAGATAGTTATAGTTGGCTGTTACATCCGGGCGATATTTGCACTTTGGGTATAAAAGCTATAATTGGCATGTTACATAAGAACTGTTATAAATTATTTAAAAAAAATTAAGCCATGCAATTAAACCACTTTTTACAGATAAGACGAAGTAAAAAATATCGCTGCCCGAGAAGGTAAAACAAATTGTTGATTTTTGTGAAAAAAAACAGCAAATGTTTAAAGTAATTAGAAACCAATGAATTTGAAATAATAGACTCAATTGTTAATGGGTAAAAATGCTTTGTCAGTTTACTTGTTGGCTATATAGACAACGACATGTTTTTGTTTCCCGAAGTCGTGATAATTAACTCTTTTGAAATGGTTTTCTAGCGGTAAAAATAAGAAATCATATTACTATCAAAATTGTGAAAGTTCGCCAATAATTGACTAATTGAAAGGTCACGACAAAGTGACCTCCTTTGGGTTCCTGTCAGATCCTAATGTGAAGCGTTGATTAGGAGCTGATTTTATTCAGATTAGATGACAGCTTTGAGCTTATTTAAACCGGTCTCGAGTTCGCACCTCGGAGCTGCCACCATGCTAGCATATGATGAAACACGGTTATCGTAAAAACTTACATATTTACAAATATATCAAAGAATTTTGATAAAATAACAATGTTATGCTAAAAGTAGGTATGGTATGCAAGCAAAATATATTAAGATTTGCCGGCCACACAACTAGCAAATCCGTAAATGGACATTTCTTTACCTTTTAATAGAAAAGTAAAATATGGTGACTTCATGCGTGCGATATACAAGTATAATATCAATGACACGAATTTATTTTGTGATTTTTGCGGTCTTAAAAAGAAATAAGATAATTCAATATCTAGTAAATCTTGTTATCAAACCTTTTTATGTCTCGAATTCTTTTCAGTTTTGGCATACTTTTATAGTAAGAAAAGCGTTACTAATTATTGGTCAAATACCTGAACCTTTTCCCTAGCTGTTCCTTTTTTGCAATAAGTACAGTAACAGTTATAGTGAACATATGTTTTTATGGAAGTCAAAATACCACTTTGTTTTTAATATATGACAAATTATTTAACATCTATCAGGTAACAAGAATCTAACATTCTCGGAAACTCATTCATCTTTGCCCTTTCTAAAGATATGCGCCTTCAATGGTAAGACACAAAATTTCTAACTAAATTTGTATTTAAGGTAAAACGAAACAATAACAGCGTTTCTATTCTCGAGATTCCGGGACAATATTTAAGAAGGTAATGTAAAAGAAAAACATCCAAAGAACTATTTTTTTCTCTATATTATCTGTACAACTTATGTCGTTTAATTTCGTAAAAAATATGTGAGAGAAAAAACGACCGTACATAAATCTCATTGACTTGAGCAATTACTCAGAGAAATAACATTGTCAAAAAAGTAGTTTTAAGCGAGGATGTTTTTTACTCAAAGTATCTTTTTTGTCATGATGTAATGATTCCATGCACGTCTAACAGTTTTCATGTTTTTGATAAATTTGAAACATAATGATTACGGTAAATATGAATTCAAAATATTCGAAATCATAATACCGACAATTTAAAAGCAGTTGTTCGAGTATTTATAAGGCCTTTTGTGCCAAAGATAAACCTTTTAATTACTATCTTTCAAAAGCCTTTTTATTTTTTGTGTACTGTTAAAGGGTACAAAAAAAATTTACTCATTGGCCATCTTTTGCTTATGTTTTATTTTTACAATAAGTACGGTTGAAAAGATTTAGACTTTTTTTATGGAAGCGAAAATTCTATTTCAGTTACATTTAGCTACTGTTATGGCAACTTATGTCAAAATATGTGCTATTGTCTTCAGATAGTAAGCATCTTAAACCACAATCCAAACGTTGATAAAACTGATGGTTGTTCTTTCAAAAGAATGCAAAATTTAAAGTTTTTATTCAGAACATGTTAAATGTTTCGTTTTAATTATAATATTTTATCTATATAATCATTGTTTACTTATTTCAAACAATTTTTATATAATATTTTTTTTTATATTCAATGACACATCAATAGTAGTAGAAACTAGACAGGTAATTTTCTACAATTTTGTTTACCATGAAAATAGGTATTTAACAATGTTAGTCACGATTAGCAACATTGTACATAATTACAACCATTTAAAACATTTTCTAATGTATTTGTGAATGATGTATTTCAGCACTTTTTCCAAATCGTGGACGTTAAAATAGTTCTTGAACAATATATCAAAGCTTCTGAATTTAAACCAAACTACATCCATTGACGTAGAATAAGTACTTAAACACTATAGCAAAACAACCGACTTTATTTTACAACTTCTTCTTTATTTTCTTAGTATTCTTCTTCGGTTTTTGCAAACGATTAATAAATACAAAATTATTGCTTTCACGTGATTTCCTAAAAAAATGAAGCAATTAGCGTGAACGTAATCATAATAACTAGAAAGCAAAGATCACCGACTGTAAGATTGCCGATATTTTGAGCTGCGAAGGCACTGAATAACAGAAATGACTGCCTTGCTTAAGTAATAATCTATAAACACGTGTCATAAATAAGACAATTGACGGTTGACTTGGGATGATATTGATAGGGCCTTCCTTAAATAAAACTTAAGGATGATTAAAATGGATGTGTCTTTAATTATTATCTTGCAAAGTTAGTTAGATGTTGCTTATTGATCGAACAAATAAGAACTGCATGTATTCAATCAAAGAACAGGGACTAGTGTCAGGCCTGTGTGGTGTCCTACAGGGTCCCGGGATCCCTGTCGGTGTTCCTGTTTGGTGTGTTCATTGAATGTCACCCTTCCTTGCTGATCTTGTTTCTCATATTTAGTGAAAGGCAAAAAATATAAATTCGCATATCGCTAAGGATGTACATCAAAGGTGTCCTTCTAAAATATTGATAATAATTAATTCATTTTATAAAACGCAAAATGACAACCAAGTTTCTTACGAAGGTCGCAAAACTGGAAATTGTTGTAGGCTTCATTTGATTGAGCCTGTACGAAGATTGTAGTGGTAAATCTCGCATCTTTATCAATTAAAATGAAAAGGGAGACGCAGATTTTAGTCAAGATCTCAGGCGACATATATACTGTCCAACATAGGATCTTGTACAAATATATATTTTAACCAAGACAGCATTGTCAGTTGTTTATTAACTGCCAGCCTCTCTTCAGATGGAAACATTTTACTTGCGATTTTAAATGACAATTAATCCCCTGCATGTATACAGTTTAGTAATAATTTTAAAGAGATATTGCTTAGTATATTAATAAGTATAATTAAAGTCTATATATACATACTTAGTAAAACAGAGGGATTGTATGGAGCTGCATTCGGTGTCTGTCGCCCAACTTTGTTGATAATTCCATTCTTTCTGAATTGGATATCTACACGATGTTGAGATGTTTTGTCTAGACTAACCTATATAACCTCCATGTGGAGAGGTGATCAAGGGGTAAATCGATTGTCGGACTGAACAAAACTCGTGACCGTAGTTCCACACAGAAACCATTACTGGCTAGTGCCAGGAAGCGGCCCCGAGAGTAGCAAAAAGTGTTCTTAAATTCAATTTAATTACATATTTTTGATTAACTATTATGAACATTTAATTAGAGCGTATAAAACTATGTATCTACCAAACTATTCCTTTTATATTTTAAAAGAATGTTAATGAAGAATAAAACTTGAATTTTCGTTGAGGGTGAATAGTGCTTGCACATAATCGTTACGAAAAAAGAAGCTCTACTTAATAAATATCTGGAAAAAGGTGATTCTTCTGAGGCATTAAAACAACAAAATTACATGAAAATTACAGACTCGGTTTGATTGATAAAACATTGCCAAGTCTAATATAAGAAATTAATTGAATATAAAAATCACTGTAGCCTGTCTTGAAAGCATATTCAATTCAATGTGTGCCATGTCTAGCGATTAAAACCACATGGTCTTTCCAAACACTTTACCTTTCTTAGGAGCCTATATATTTTAACTTACACCTTTCTTACGATAACAGGAATTAGTACGGAAGAGCATTAGTGCCAGGTGTATGATTTTTATTAACTCGAAATTTCGACTTACTTAACTCGAAATTTCGACTTACTTACTAGAAATTTCGAATTACTTACCCGAAATTTCGACTTAATAACCCGAAATTTCGACTTATTAACTCGAAATTTCGACATACTAACTCGAAATTTCGAGTTACTTATCTCGAAATTTCGACTTAGTAACTCGAAATTTCGACTTTGTAACTCGAAATTTCGACTTATTAACATTACAAGAATGATCAAAGTTATAAGATAGATGATATATAGTAGGGAGTGCCGTTGAACGATGGAGATGGAGAAACGGTTGCCTGGACAAAAACTATGGAAATTTAACTTAAACTTAGTAATGGCATGTAAATACCCGACCTAAAAACACAAGGCTTCATTTAATTTGTACGTTCAGGCGTTCTTCAGACATTGTATTGTATCCAATCTGTTCGAACATATCTTTTCACTCATCATTTTCTTCTCATCCCTTATACTTCACGTGTGGGACATTTGAGGAAAGTATTGCGGCGTGGCCAAAATAGGGCGTTTGTCAAAATTGTTAGACTGACTATATTTCTTGTAAAATCGGATGCTTTTATATTATTCCCAAAATATATATAACAAAAAGTTCCACTTTTATCAACTTTTATCAACACAATATGAATCAAAGTATTAGTAAGTAATGAATAATGTTACAAAAACATTATTTGTATAGAGAAACGTGACAGACTATCTGGCGTATACACGCCATTTAAAACTTATCTAACACATGATATTGCACAGTTTACAATAGGGTGGGTTTTGGACTTGTTGTTTCTCCACATGATGGTTGTGCTTAAGAAAAAGAAACATCCGGTTAACACGGAAATGTGTAAAGTGTGATTTTACAACCCCCATCCCCTCCAAAAAAAGCGAAGGATATGTTCAGTATGTGTGGACAACTTGACCCTATTAAATTGTTCTCTAAAATAAATATTAAAATTGCTCTGTCAATGTGCAACAGCTACACACGAAAGAAAGTATCTTGAATTCAATCGTTGCTTTCACCGGCAACCAATGAAAGTTGTGCAATGTTAGTCGAAATTTCGAGTTACAAAGTCGAAATTTCGGGATAAGTAAGTCGAAATTTCGAGATAAGTAACTCGAAATTTCGAGTTAGTATGTCGAAATTTCGAGTTAGTAACTCGAAATTTCGAGATAAGTAAGTCGAAATTTGGAGTTAATAACTCGAAATTTCGAGTTAATAAAAAACATACACCTGGCTCTAATGCTCTTCCGTAAAATAGACACACGTCAGTGTTGTTATATTTTTTGGTCCTTTGGGATCATTGATTCCAGAAGTGCTGCTCAAGCAGGTGCTAGGGAGCATGAAGGATGTTGCACTTTATAACTATCCCTTACGTTCAGACTCAATCAAACACTGAGTCTGCAATTTTCATGTAATTTTGTTGTTGTTATTAGTGCTTCTGAGTGATCACACTTTTTCCAGATTGAGTTTATACACTGTGATCCAAGTAATTGACAACGTTTAGCAAATGGTTGAATTCTGCCTGTGCCCTTGTTTACTGCATAGACGTTGGCTCTGCATATCTCTACCGCTACTTTCAATTACAAGATTAGGCAAACCGAATCTGCAGCATTTACAATTAACTGCTTTGAGTTTTCTTTATGGCTTACCCTTTTCTTTGTTCCAATACATACTGATTTGTTTTTGTCGTTTAATCTAATTGTGTCTGGTAAATCTTAATTTGCACGGAAGCATTGAATGATATATTAGCTTGTTGATTATGTTAAAGACAGATGAATACCCTGCTTAAGTACGAGTTCAATATCCTGCGTAAGCACGAGTATATTGAATGTGGTTTGGAAGATTGCACTACTGGTTTTAGCATATATTGTTTACTTTCAATCAACCCACTTGGTATTTCAAGCTGATGTTATAGTGATTATCAATTTATTTTTGAATTTTGTCTTCTTGAATTTTCCATTTCTATCTTTTTTTAAATCTTTTTTTTTTTGATTTTTTAAACTAAGTATTGATCTTGGAGGGGAAAATTTAGTACCTTTTTTGTGTTTCATAAAAATCTTCATTAAAACTTTTTAAATTTTTAAGTGTTTAAATATTTAATTTTTCTTATATTAAACGGGGCGCTATAAACAGTCAAATTTAAATAGTCGTTTTTCACGGAAAAATAAATTAAAAATAAAAACTCATCGCGACCTGCAATTTCCAAAATTTAAGTTTTTTTTAAAATTCCGTAATTTTCCCATGTTTGTCCTAATTGTATTTATTTTAAACGGTTTTGTTAAATATTTACCTTCAGTCAAAGGGAATTTTTACCGCAAATTGGACATTTACGGGGCATGGGAGGTTTTTTCACAATGAATATCAATTCGCTTTTTTTGGGGTTTACCCAAATTTTTTGCTATTGAATCTTTTTAAATTAATTACTTAATGTTTAAGCTCCTTTTTTTATATGGTTTTAAAAAAATAATAAAATAGCTTATTTTTAAAAAACATTTAAAAAATCGACCTTCGTTTATTTCACGAAAAACTGTAAAAGTCACGGGTTTGCCACATAGTGTCTTTTAGTTTAAAAAACCCAGGACTTTTTCAGTGAATGTCCCCCAAGTTTTTTCTATTTGGGTTTTTTTTAAAACTTCAAAAATTTGCTTAAAATTCATTCTAAACTACTGTATTAATAAAAATTGATAACATACTTTTTTGTGCTCCTTTTTTACCCCTTCAAAAAAAGAGAACTATTCATATCAAAAAATGACCGAAACTTTTACGCCCAAAACTAGGGAAATTGAAAATAATAAAATTTTTTATCCAGAATTGACTAATGATTGGGTTAAAACTTTTTTGACCAATCCCAAAAGCACGCCCGGTGTCAATTAAGAGATACAAATTGTTAAATCTATAGAATCATGGGGCACCCATTATTTATATATTAGAAAATTAAAGAACTGGTAAAAGTTATTAAGGAAACATTTCTGGAGAAAAGTTAAATATTTCTTTCGAGTATTTAAAGCGGAAGCAAATTTATTGAAAATTAATATCATGTCACATCCTCTTCCCTGTCTTATCTCTTACACATGAGCTTTTATTTATGGATATTATTTTATTTTTTTATTCCTTACTAACTTAACAAACAGACAATATAAATATCGAAACGTCAATTTCTTGTTGAAATGTTACAAATGTGATAAAAACTAACGTCCAAATCATCGGTTCGTTATAAATGCAGAAAATGTTGTGTTATCATTTTATAGGACATTTGTAAACAAAAATATTCTATGCCCCGGGTTTTTAACGTTTACCAAGTCTTGTTGTATCAAATTATAAAATAATTACCTGTACAGTAGTGCATTTATAAGGAGGGCTTATTTCATGTCAAGAAATGCATGTAAACGTTTCATCATTCTCATAAAGATACGCCTTCTGTATGATTCTTTATGAACCACGAAAGTTACGTCTGAAGAAATTAAGAAAATATTTGAAATGTGAAATCGTGACAGGTTGAAAGATAGATTAATCATTTTTAATATTTAAATATTTTGTCAAGGAAAATATTTTGCTTCACGTGACATTGGGAAAGAAATTATATTAAGTGCTTTATATGATAATTCAGTTATTAATAATTTTTATCTATACTTGTAATCAGTGGGCAAGGAGGAAGGGCGCTTCATTGCATAGTTTTACTTTTTCGTTTACGAGTATTTAACTGTATGAAATAATTTAAGTTATCGCGCAAAAGAAACACACATTTTTTCTGTTGATTATCATTTTAAGCATATGTCAAACGCCTGCCTCAGCAAAATATTAAGTTAAACAACACATGGTAGATTCCATATATTTCAAAATTAATAAAAGACCATACGAGATTTATGTTATTAGTAATTTGAGTGTATAAAATAAATCACTGCATATATTGTTGTTTCTTAATTCCTCATGTATTGTTTGACTCTTGTCTAAGATTAAGAGGACAAATTCATTTTTAGTTTCGTTTGAAATTTTATTCAATCCATCTGCGGTTTCGGAAAAGGATATAATTTATGTGAGGAATATCAATACAAGAGCATTGCCTTTAGAATATCTATTGCGCTTACATTACTTTTAACTGTTTATCTATTATTGTTACAGATCATACCATTCTGTAAAATCAACACTTAACGCGTTAAAACATATATGCTTTCAAGTGAAAAAACACAATTCCACAGTAAGGATAAACGGTGAAGCACCTCTTGCCTTATTTAAGGAATCATTAAATGTCCAATAAAGCAATACAGAATGATCAACGTAGTAACCCTGAGATGTGATTTGAGATGTAGTATAATTGGTAGAATTGTAATCAAAAATTAAAGGTGCTTTAACGAAATGCACACTCACACTTCTTTTTCACCACGGGTTTCTTTTTCACATCGACACAAATATAATAAATACTGCAATATTGGTGAAACTTCAAGACAAAAATATGTTTTTCGAGTTGGTACAGTTTACGATTGGAATATGATATGAGAACAAAATAGGACAACGTTTGCAGTCGACTTGTCCATGGTTTAGATTGTATCAGACAACTCTATAAGTTATAAAATGAAGAATTTCATTCTGACCGTATAATAAGTCAGATATTTAGCGACGATTTCGGTACAATTTTCAACTCTATGGCCCTTCCGCCTCGTTGAAAACCATATTGGTCATGTTCCTAGTCACGGAGAGTCACTGAAATGTTCATATAACGTAACTTCAAGTGCAAAAATGGATTTTCATTTTTTTTTTCAAATCTGGAGGCTAGCAGCTGTAATTTGTAGCACAAAGTAAATCACTGAATAACAATAAAAGATGTAACTGCCATGGTTGTTTTTTTGAGGCGAGGTGGAGAAATGTAATTAAAGCATCATTACAATCTCATTAAACCTAATTTATCTTGTTCTCAAGAATCTGACACTTGCCTCAGTGATCAACACTTCATCATCATGTTTTAAGTCAATGCAGAATTTATCAATTATCAATTTATCTAGCCAGATAATGTTCAGTGTTGTTATATTTTTCAGGTCCTTCGCGATCATTGATTCAAAAGCTATTAAGTATTAAAAGTTGTGTACCACTCAAGCCGGTGCTGAGAGGCGGGAATGATGTTGCACGTTATCATTATCTCTCATATATAGACTAAATCAAACAGAGTCTGCAATTTTCATTTAATTGTGCTGATTTAAATGCTTCCGAGAGATAGTTTTCCCAGATATTCATACCACAGACTTCGTTAGAGTTTAATATTTTTTAGGAGAGATCTCTTGTTCATTCAATGGACTATCATTTTTTCCAAAAAAGAACAAATCCATTCAAACTACTAGCGGGGTAAGGGATAACATATTGCTTAAAAGAGGTTTGCAATATACGGGTCACATTCCTGATGTTACAATAAAATAGTTGAATCTATTTATGAAGATAGATATCCTGAGTTTTAAATGCAAAAACAAAATAAAATATCACACATATTATGGAAGCTACAAAATGAATCATTAAATAGTCACTCTTAACATTATTTTTTTTCTTTTTTAAAAATTTATATCATGAAAAAATAATACAATATCAATTTTATCGACCTAGGTATTCAGGTCTGTACCGTCAGCCGGTTCAAGATCCTGATATCGTATGTTTTCCTCCGACATAACACCAAATTTCTAGACACATCAATCTATGATCACTATCTAAACACAATTGTATCGGTTGTTGATTACATTGTAATATAATTATTTCCGATATGATGGAGAGATTACTAACAATTCCATCGTTTACTGCCGCAATGATTTTGTTCAATGTGACAGAAAATTGAAATTGATAGATCGTGCAATGAAAATAATAATGTTATATGTGAGGGCAATATAAACTGCCATGGCACAATTAAAAAGCAATTTTTAGTTCTATTTAGATGCCTTAATATATTATTAGTTTTAAAATTGTTGACCGTTTATGTTACCCTATAAACGGTTATAATGTACAATCATACAATGGTATCAATTGATAGAAATAATCCTATAAACTAATATTATATAAGTAGTAAAATTGATACTTGAGTACAGTAGTAAAATAATCTTTTACCAAAATTACTATAACCACATGTGAAAACAGAGAAGAAATACTTATCTCTGCTGTCACTTTAAATAAAAATATACTCGGGCAATGTCATGTGTTTCCTGGCAGTTACAAAATGTAACATATGTGGCTTTCTAAAATTAGGTTATAATGAGTATATAATAAGGTTTTAATTACATTTCTCCATCTCACATCTATACAGCATCAAGACAGTTACATGGTTTATGGATATTTTGTGGTTTTACTCTGTGCTGCTACTTGAAGTACATAGATAGAGTATAATGAATAAGTGTAGGTTCAATACTGACTTTATTAAACGAGTTGTATAAAGTAATATTTTGCGAGCCTCTGGCGTATATACGTTATCCATGTGAGTTACATAACGGCGACTAAGTTAATATCGGACACATTTACAAAACATTTAATAAAAAATCGCTTTATTCAAAGTATTTGCCAGTGAAAACAATAAACAATTTTTTCTTATTATATGTAATTGATTGGATAAAAAGTTAAAAAATAACTCCTTGTTCTTTATAGCCATATGGGCAAAATATTTGATATTTTACAAGAACCATTGTCCATATACCTAAGCCATTTGTTTTTTTTTTTTTTGTTTTTTTTTCGATTTTGGTTCTTTTCTGTTTTGAAAAAAGTACACTTATAGCGATTTAGTATCTTGCAGAGAGACAAACACCACTTTGTTTACATTTAATAATGTCACAAATTTATGACTCTATTTTCTTGAGATGATATGCAACTCAAATGTGCTTAATAAATTATTTTAACATTTTTTTAACATTATTTGCCTGTTGTACAGAAGGAAAAAAATACATTTCTGAGTCTTAAGATGCTTTTAAGACAGTAAAAAATAATTGTCTGTTTTAAAAAAATTTCATAGCTGTAGAAATAATGTAATAACAAAGCTCTTGACCCAATTCTTATGAAACTTGTTTAATATGTAAACAATAGTTCCATATAAAAGATCTTCTAAAAGACATGACTCAGTTAACATGGTTAATAATGAATATTAGACCTGTACATTACCCCCACGAATGTCCAGCAAAAGCAAAGTTTAATCATCATTACCAATACTAAATCATTACTAATATTAACTTGATGTCTAACGAAGCTGTAATTGGAAGGAGCGTATGGGAATTTAAAGGGGGAAAAGATCCTTACAATTTTTCAATACATACATACACGGCGATGATCCAAACTAACGTAGACTGAGATATAATTCGAGAATATTGATAATTTAAATTAAACAGTTTAAATTTTTTTAATTTTCTTCTTCTTTTACATATATAACATTTCCTCTATATAATAATTGTTTACTTATTTCACAAAACTTTTTTAATGTTTTTTATGTATAATGAAACATACATGTATATAGCAGTAGAAACAAGACAGGTAAATCACTCCAATTGTGTGTACTCCGTGGTTCACCCATAAAAATAGTACAACTCAATGTTATACACATTTAGCATCATTGTGCATTATTATAACTATTTCAACATTTGTTCTGGTATATTCATGAATAATTTATTTCAACAATTTTTCCAAATCGAGGACGTCTAATTAGTTATTGAACAATTTAACAAAGCTACTGACTTTATTACACAATTTCATCTTATTTCTGAGTACTTTTCTTCGGTAAAGCAAATGAATAATAAATATAAAATTATTTATTTCCCGTGATTTCCCCATGATTTCCTAAAAATCCGAGACAATTAGCTTGCGCGTAATCATAATCACCACAAAGCAAAGATTGCCGACTGTAAGATTGCCAACAGTTTGAGCTGTGAAGGCACTGAATAACAGAAAAGATTGCCTTGCTTAAGTGATAATCTATAAACACGTGTCATAGATAAGAAAATTGCCGGATGACTTGGGATGATATTGCTTAAAAAAACCTTAAAGATTAAAACTAATGTGTTTTAAAATATTATCTTGCAAAGTCAGTAAGATTTGCTTATTGACCGAACACACGTAGTACAACATATATTCAATACAAGGTTAGCTTTTAAAAAAGCTAGTAGCGACTCACTTCGTAATTTTTTTCCAGGGATGCGTTTAAATGTAAAAATGACAGTTCTGTTAACTGAAGAGACTTCACTGAAGAGACTTCAGCGAACATCAAAATAAAAGTGACATAAAGTTATGGAAGCCAGTTCTCTCAGTTTAACAAAGAGGAATATGAGTATATATGAAGATGCATGTAAACAAATAGAATGAAGTCCCTATGTCTATGCACATTTACTGTATGGCCTGTTGACCTTGACCAAATAAATGTTAGATAGGTAGAATTCATAAAGATGTCTCTTTTTACGAAGTTAAGTTGTAATATGTTATTTAGTATTGGAATGAGTGACAGACACAAGTCCTAA
Organism: Ruditapes philippinarum; assembly: GCF_026571515.1. NCBI lineage: Eukaryota > Metazoa > Mollusca > Bivalvia > Venerida > Veneridae > Ruditapes > Ruditapes philippinarum. The sequence continues at coordinate 26,717 of NW_026859693.1, forward strand.
AGTAAACACAAGTTGTCAATCAATTCAGCCAGAAAAGCCGGGATCCTATTAAAAAATATAGGGATCCCGGAAATTGACCAGTCTAAGATGTTTTTCAGATAAGCCGGGATCCTATTAAAACATATAGGGATATCGGGAATTGACCAGTTCAAGAATATAGTTTTCAGAAAAGCCGGGATCGTATTGAAATATAAAGAGATCCCAGGAATTGGCCAGTTCAAGAATATAGTTTTCAGAAAAGCTTGGATCACATTAAAACATAAAGGGATCCCGGGATTTGACCAATTAAAGAATGTAGTCTTTGATTTTTCCAATTAATTAGGCTGTAATTATAAGTATTGGGATTTCTCCATTTTAAGTTTGTTAATAAATAGCTCTAAATATATTTATATCATAAGTTTAATTAATTTAACGTTCATAACATACAATAAAAAAAACTTAACGTTTAATGTCCTTTCATTACGACAATAATCAACACAAATATAGTTTATTAGTTTTACCTCTATATCTTGTACGATCCCGGATCCCGGCCAGTCCGGGCGTCCCGGATCCCGGCCAGTCCGGGCGTCCCGGATCCCGGCCAGTAAATATATACACTAAAAACCGGAAAGGATAAAATGACCGGAAAAAAAAGGAAAAAGAAAAAATGCACAGAACCAGATGTACACTTATGTTAATTAACCAAACGAAAACTTACTACAGAGGAACAGGTGAGGTCGCTAAATCAAAAGTCAGTGTAAATATGATTTATTGAAAAGAATTCATGAAAACAAACATTTTAATCATCATTATATCTTTGCGCTCAAAATAATACTTGCTGCTTTTTAAAAATGGCGTGAAAATTGAAGGTTTTTTGACGCTATGTAAGATTAAATTTGATTGGCTAAATAATTTTGGATCCTAGCCTTGATAGATAAATTTTGTAGAAAGCTGGAAGCCAAGCTTCGATAAAATTTTTGGATGGATTCGGAGTTTTAGGTTGTTTTTCAGTAAAATCCTAACGTAATACCGGCTCGCCGTGGCGAGCCGGCATAAGAACAGAGACTAGTGCCAGATCTATTTTAGGAGATTGAACGTCTGCTGGTTTTAGCACAATTATATTGTTTTCAAGCAACCACTGTTATTTCAAGCTGATGCTACTTCTTCTTTGGTCCTCGAGTGCATTCCTGACTGCTTTTCCAAAGTCTATCTTTACCTTTACAATCTATTCTTTTTAAATGATATGCTGCAGGTATTGTAGTCTTAGAGTTGATAATTTAAGGTATTGTTTTGTGTTTCACTTAGACAGTGTTAAAACTTTCACTATTTAACTTTAAGTGTTTAACATATGTCACATTTTTCTCCCTCACATTAAACGAGGCGCTATAAAAAGTTAATAAATAAATCACCTGGGAAATGAAGGTAAAAATATGTATGTCATACGTATGTCATACGCATTTTCTGAATGCTCCCGTTATCTCAATTACTATAACCATTCTTCGGTGCGATACATTATATTTTATTAACAATTAATATGTTCTGTAACGATTTCCATTTTACATTCGGGTCGAGGAATTTCTACCACAAATGGTCCGAATAAGAGCATTCAACAGGAAGCGCGGTGATGTAGTATTCTACCATTGAATGTCAATATGACCAATCTTTTTTGTGGTATCATACCAATTTATTAGCCTATTGAATCCTTTTAAATGAAAGTTAAGTTCATGTTGAAGCTGCCTTTTAATTATACGGAATTTAAAAATGCCTATGACACTAGCTATGAAATTCTTGAGGATAAACAGAAAATAAACCTTAGCTTAATAAAAGTTAAAACAAATAGTTAAATATCTAACTCTTGCTTTATTTAATGTTTTCACGGGAAACTAAGAAAAGTACACCATGGTTGCCACCTAGTGTCTGTTTTAGTTTCAAAAGGCCAGTAGTGACGTTTCAGTGTTGAAAATGTTAATACAAGTAGTTAAAATTGAAAATGAAATCGGGAATGCATGAAGTGCAAAGTCGCCACCTGCCTTTCATATTAAGCAGTTTTTAATAATTCACCACTTGCCTATAAATTCAGTTGCTACAACTAGGCTGTATTAATTAATAATTGATAAGATACTCGTTTAATGGCTGCCATTTTGCTACGCCTTCGAAAAAACAACATATTACACTGTACTTCAAAACTAACTGAAACATTTACTGTGCAAACTATGGAAAGCTGCTAAATAATTGAAACCTTTAACTCCAGAATGGTGACTTATGATTGGTTTAACATTATTGACCAAGTCACCAAGAAAACACGTCATGGGTGTCAATATAAGAGATTACTAATTGGTATAAATCTATAAAATAAGTCGGGAGGGCAATTAAGTTGATATATTAGAAAATAACAAGAACTCGTGAAAAAAGAGTTTTTTTAAGAAAATAAAATTCCGGTGAAAATGTTAAATACTTGTATCTCTTTGGAGTATTTATAGCGGAGGCAAATTTATTGAAAATAAAGTACATTGTACTAGGGTAAGGTATCAACATATAGGAATAGGAGAAATTTAACAATATTTACATTGCACGCTTAAGACTAATTTGATACTCTGTTCAATTTGCATTTGTTTCAAATTGATTCTGCTAATTTGTGTTTGTAAAACGTGTTGCAGCGGTCAATTAGCTCTCTTTTACAAATGATGTAAATTCCAGTTTTTCATTGTGAAAGTTACACCAATGAAATATTCTATGCTATGACCAGATTTTCATGTACATGTATTGATGATACACCTCAAATTTTATGTATTTAAAACATTTTTTAAATATGTACCAACTTTTTCAATATCGAAGCCAAAACATAATTACTACACTATACGAATCACCAAATGAGTGCTAGTCCTCAACACTAATTATGCGCGTGCTTTCGATAGCATTATCTTAACCAGTACTTTTATATCTTTGATATAAACCAGTACTTTTATATCTTTGAGTATTGCAGTAGAAAAGTCGTTATTAATATATACAATTTTAACTTATACATGTTGTACATTAAAGCCCATTAAGCTTTAGAAATTCATATGTTTTTCCTTCTGTAAAAGATGTGTTATAAAGCCGTAAAAATGAATTAAATAATTATTATGTATGAGATGATTATCACCTGAGGAAATATTGAAACATTGAATATTAAATAATTTGTGATAAAGGAAGTAATATGTAAGGGTGGTTGCATTTTGATATTAATTTTATATACAGACTCAATCAAACCGATTCTTTAATTTTCATTTAATTTTGTTCCAGATTTTTATACTTAAAAGCAGCAGGTGTAAAGTACCGTGTGTAAATAGTTGTCCATTTCTTTCATTTCTATTATTTTTTGCCAATGCCTTAACAATCTTTATTATATGATCTAAATATAGCTGCAATCTTATTGGTATTGAATCATATTCACTGGGTGTAGTATCATATTCACTGGCTAAAGTATTTCCCAGTCTAAAAATAGATTGAGACTCATATTCAATGACCATATATCGTATTACTAAACTGTTAATTACGCGTGATTATTAAACAAATAATTGTTGCGTTTTGTTCTTTATGGTATATTTCCCAATTAAAATATGATTACTTTACTATTATAGTTAAAAGTTACACCGCAAGGATGAGTATAAACTTGAATTACTTTTGTATGCGCAGCGTAAGCGTAGTTGTTGCACGCCTTCCACGTACGTCTTTTTTCCCGCGCTTCAACGAAACAGACAAAAGTTGTACATGTATAAGGTTGTACTGTCTGTGATTTTTTCAAATTTGTATAGGATATTTATATAATAAAACAATTATTGACTAGTGTGCCATAGGCTATCGCCACGGCCAATATGTCATCTTACGATGAATATCACATCATATTCAATGGCACACTAGTCAATAATTGTATAATATCGATGTCTATGTTTTATATTTAATATTTACATTCATACGTATAACACATCAAAACGTATCATTGTATCAATATTTATCAAATCCACTATAATTCCAGAATATCTATCATTATCTTATAATGATATACATTATGTTTTTCAAGAATACGAATCATTATACACATATACAATAATTTATGACAGTTGACCAATATTATTCAAGAATACGCGCATCATATGAAAATTTATTAAATCTGACCTGGTCCAATGTTTATAAAGAAAGTGCTTCTAATTTTGTTTCAGCATATACATTCTCATGCAACTTCCGACTCGAACTAATGTATACCTTTTGATCAGTATTTTATAAACATTAATTGTGATAAATTGTAACTTTTCCTTTTCGTTTTGACATCATTCTGTTTTTAGATTACATAACTTAACATGCGATTAGTCTTAAATGATTGGCAAACAACATTCAGACAGAATTAAGACGGACATTTATGTAATGCCTATTGAATAATTTCTTTTACACAAAAAACCCACATATTCTAATGAACTGTTTTGGTACCTAAAGCAAAGGTTCTAGTACGGGCACCATAGATGTGTTTCATTAGGAATCATTTGTGTTCATTAAATCTGATAACATGAAAATCCAACATAATTCTTGCAAAAAAAATGATAACAAAATGAAAATAAAAATAAGAATGAAAATAAATAATATGATGTTTTTCTTTTAAATAATTTCTCAGCACGCTCTGTATACTGTTTGTTCTTCCTCTAATTATGATTAAAAATATTTTACTTTTTATTTATGATTATTTATTGTGAACATCAAAAAATAAAATGTTTGTTGTGTACAACGTAGTTCTGTGAATTATCTTATCTCTGCATAAAGTTGATAACTAGCATAAGAGGCGAAGCATACAAGGCTGTAAGAATGAACTCCCTTGCATAAAGTAAGAAAATACAAATTTGTTAACGTCATTTTCACATAGAATAACATTTATTTAAATTCCATATACTTTTGTCCATTCACGGTCCATATTATTGCGAATTCATAGAACTTACATATCGCTGTAATAAAAAAATCAAGATGTAACATATTTAATTGTAACTTGTCCTTCCGAATACCTTTTTGACGTGCAGTGAAATACAAATACTGTACAATGTTGTTTATTTACCTTTGTTGTGATGTATGTATTGTATATTTTGTGAGAAATATTGTGCTGTATTGTATGTTTTGTATGGTGCTGTAATGTTTTTATTAAATGTTAAAAGTGTTAAGTTTAACTTAAGATATCGCACGTTGCGTCTGTAACAACAAGCGGCAAGCAATAAGACGACTATTTATTTCACTGTCAATTCAGGTATTTTTCCAAGGGCTAAGTCCTGCGGAAACAATTTATCGGACTAACAGGCGAGGCTTAGTATCCGGGATTCTCAACTTTTTTAAATAATATAATACTAATAAACTTAGCGATAATTTATTTTTGCAACATCGTCAATTCACGGAATAAAGAATTGTAATTATTTTAGTCCGCGAATTGAAAATTTCGCGAAAATAAATAGCAAAACTTTATGACTTAACATCATAATGATAATCTTATTACAAATAACGAAAACAAAAAGCAAATTATGCAACACATTTTCTTGATATAATTGATTCTGAAGTTGATTGCATAGTAACAAAGTTAAATCATAATGATAGAACCATTTCTGACATTCTTCTGTTCTAATGAGACATTTATTGTTGTGGGTCAATTTGGCCAGTTCGGAATAATGTGAATTCTGTTCGATAAACGTTTTGGTATCCGTAGAACATATGTTGCAGCGATTATAGATGTATTAAAACGAAAATATTTGAACATTTAAATAGGTAATGAATATTTAATTAGATCAATTAAAAATATTTTCTGTTCCTTAAACTTTTTGGTATCCGGAAATATATTTTTCAACGATTAAAGATGTATAAAAACAAACATATTTGAACATTTAAGTAGGTAATGATTATCTAAGTAGATAAATTAAAATATTATCTGTTCGTTTAACTTTTTGGTATCCGGAAGATATATTTTTCAACATTTAAGACGTGTTAAAACGAACATATTTCAACATTTAAGTGCTAAAATTAAAGAATTAGCTTCTGGTTGTGAATTGGTATAACGCAGGGTGATTTATTAGATTCGTTTACATGTGTTGAAAATATTTTAAACTTTCAGTGAACATTTGTTTTTAATTATTACTGCTATATAGTAAAAAGCAATAGTCATGAAATGAAAAAAAAAACGTTTTATTTCATCTGTAGAACGGAATTAAGATCTTTCGTGTACAAACATACATTCTGTCAAGCTAAAATCGCAAACAGAACTGAATTAAGTAGACCTGACACCTTTGGTACAGATCTTCCTGATTGACGTGACTGCACAAAGGAATTCATAGAAAACTGCTATTGCTTTTTTGTATATATTGTCTTGAATATGACTTTAAGCAGGACAAGAGCCTGGTGTAACGTGTCTGCAAACCTATTATTGTAACTGAATATATATATATGATTGTTTGTCCAGTCAACAAATATCCAATCAATAGTAACATTCTTTTCTCTTGTTCAAATACATAGTGTTTACATAAACAGAGCAATATAGCCTTAAGTTTTATTAAATGAAATTAGGATACATCTGGCAATGTATTTCTTCTAATAATGCCTTAGACTATTTCACTTGTTTCCGTGACTCTGTAAAGGTGTGTGTTACAGCCGGGTTTGCAATAAAACAAGTTTTGCGTCCCTTAACACTACGATGATGATACTGTACAAATTATGTGCCAGAGGCTTATGTAAAAGTGAGGCGATAAAATGTTTTCTATATCATTCTATATACCATGACCCGGATACTCCTCTCTTATTTCTAACACATGAGCTTTTATTTATGGATATTATGTTATTTCTTTATTCCTTACTTACTTAAAAAGCAACACACAATATCAATGGATATCGAAGTGTCAATTTCGTGTTGAAATGCGTGTAACACATGCATGTCTGTTATAAAATTTAATGGACAAATCATCGGTTCGTGAAAAAATGCAAATAATGTTTTATTACCATAAACTGTTTATTCTATAGGCCATTTTGGGACAAAAATATTTAATGCCCCGGGTTTATGTCGTTGACCAAGTTCTTTTGTATCAAATTATATAATAATTACCTGTAGTGCATTTATTAGGAGGGCTAAGTTCATGTAAATGTCTAGAAATGCATGTAAACTTCTATTTATGCACATAAAATACGCCTTCTGCACGATACTTCATAAACCACGTAAGTTACGTCTAAACAAATTAAGACTGAAATTGTGAGACAAAATTTGCTCCGAATTGGAAGATAAATTAATTATTTTTAATATTAAAATATTTCTTCCCTTGATATACACTTTGAGAAAGAAATGTATGTATTGAGTGTCTTGTGCGATAATTCAGTAATTTATACCTATAATTAAAGAGCTAGAAGGAATGATGATAAAATTGCATCACTTTAACAATAATTTAAGCTATCGCACAAAAGCGACACGGACATACTGTTTTTCTAATTACAGCAATGTTAAACGGAAAACGCCTGTCTCAGCAAAAACTGACTGCAATAATAGTTTAACAACACATGGTGGATTCCATGTACTTCAAAGCTAAACAAAGACCATACTAGTTTTATGTTATTAGTCATTCGAGTGTATAAATAAATATCTATTCACATGATATATTGTTGTTTCTTAATTCCTCATGTATTGTTTGATTCTTGTTAAAGATCAAGAGGGAACATCTATTTTACCTTGAGTTTAAAGTTTCATTTAAAATTTTATCTTCAATCCAGTTTGGGGTTCGGAAAAAGGATAGACATTATGTGAGGAATGTCTACACAACAGCATCTTGGCTTTAGAATATTTATTGCGCTTACATTTCACTGTATGTTTATATTGTTACATATCATACTATTCTGTAAAAATCAACACTTAACGCGTTTCAACATATATGCTATCAAACGAAAACATAATATAAGAGTCAGGTTAAACGGTGAAGTACCTCTGGCATCTTTAAAAGAAATCATTAAATATCCATTAAACTTAATAAAACGTTCACGACATTGTCCAATTCATCATCACATAAAAATACAGAATGATCAATAAAGAAAGCCTTAGATGTGATGTCAGATGTGATATAATTGGTAGAATTGTAATTGAAATTTAAAAATGCTTAAACGAACTGCACACTTCTTTCTCAGCGCGTTTTTTTTATTTACATCGACACAAATACTGCAATATTGGTGAATCTTAAAGACATATGCATTTTGATTTGGTACAGTTTTCGACTGAAATATAATTTAAGAACAGGACACAGGACAACGTTTCCAGTCCACTTGTTTATTGTTTAGATTCTATCAGACAACTCTAAAAATTATCAAAAGAAGAATTTCATTCTGGCAGTATAATGATTAAATTATTGTGTGACGATATTGGTACATTTACAACTCTATGGCCCTTCCGCCTCGTTTAAAACCATATTGACCATGCTTCTAAATACGGGGATTCACTGAAATGTTCATATAACGTAACTTCAAGTACAAACATGGATTTTCATTTAATATTTTTTTGGCATATCTGGAGGCATGCAACTTTAAGTAGTAGCACAAAGTAAATCACCGAATATCAATAAAAATGTAACTGCAATGGTGGTTTATTAAGGCGAGATGAAGAAATGTAATTAAAGCATCATTACAATCTCATTAAACCTAATTTATCTTGTTCACTAGGATATGTCACTTGCCTCAGTGATCAACACTTCATCATCATGTTTTAAATCAATGCAGAATTTATCAATAATCAATTTATTTAGCCAGATAATGTTCATAGTTGTATAATTTTTCTTGTCCTTCACAATCATTGATTCCAGCACTTTTAAGTGTTGTAAGTTGAGTACCGCTCAAGCCGGTGCTGAGAGGCGTGAATGATGTTGCACGTTATCATTATCTCTCATATATAGACTTAATCAAACCGAGTCTGCAATTTTCATTTAATTGTGCTGATTTAAATGCTTCCGAGGGATAGGTTTTTTTTCCAGATATTCATACCAAAAACTTCGATAGAGTCAAATATATTTTTTAGGAGAGATCCCTTATACATTCAATGGACTATCATTCTTTTCCAAAAAGAACAAATCCATTCAAACTACTAGCGGGGTAAGGGATAACTTATTGCTTAAAAGAGGTTTGCAATGTACGTGTCACATTCCTGATGTTACAATTAAATAGTTGAATCTATTTAATATGAAGATAATTATCCTGAGTTTTAAATGCAAAAACTAAATAAAATATCACACATATCATGGAGGCTACAAAATGAACGATAAAATAGTCACTCTTTACATTATTTTTTTTCTTTTTTAAAAATTTATATCATGAAAAAATAATACAATATCAATTTTATCGACCTAGATATTCGGGTCTGTACCGTCAGCCGGTTCAAGATCCTTATATAATATGTTTTCCTCCAACATAACACCAAATTTCTAAACACATCAAACTATGTTCACTATCTAAACACAATTGTATCTGATGTTGATTACATTGTAATATAATTATTTCCGATATGATGGAGCGATTACTAACAATTCCATCGTTTTACTGCCGCAATGATTTTGTTCAATGTGACAGAAAATTAAAATTGATAAATCGTGCAATGAAAATAATAATGTTATATGTGAAAGGCATTATATTCTGTCATGGCACTATGTTAAGGCAATTTCTTTCAGTTCTTTTTATCAATACCTAAACAATTTGTATTAACATCAATGTTATTACTTTTAAAATTGTTGACGTTTATATTGCCTTATAAACGATTATAATTTACAATCAGAAAATGATTATTTGAAAGAAATAGTACTAGTAACTAATGACAAAATATAGAGATGTTTAATTGATATATGAATACTGTAGTAAAATAATCTCTTTCCAAAATTGGTATAATCACATGTGAAAACAGAGGAGAAATACTTTTCTCTGCTGTCACTTTAAATAACAATATACTTGGGCAATGTCATGTATTTCCTGGTGCTTACATATGTGGCCTTCTTAAATTATGTTCAATGAGTATATAATAAGGTTGTAATTACATTTCTCCATCTCACATTTATAAAACATCTTGACAGTTATATGTTTTATGCCTATATTACTTTGTGCTGCTACTTGAAGTGCATAAATAGAGGGTATTGAATGAGTGTAGGTTCAATAACGAGTTCTATAAAAATATTCTACGAGCCTATGGCGTATGTACTTAATCCATATGTGTTACATAACGGCGACTAATATCGGACACATTTACAAAACATTTAATAAAAAATCACTTTATTCAAATAAATTGCCAGTAAGAACAATAAACATTTTTTCTTATTATATTTAATTGATTGGAAAAAAAGATTTAAAAAAACCCTTGTTCTTTATAACCATGTGGGCAAAAGCTTAGCTATTTTACAAGAACCAGTGTCCATATACCTAAGACATTTGTTGTTTTTTTCCGTTTTGAAAATAAGTACCCTTATTGAGATTTAGTATCTTTTAGGGATTCAAAATACCACTTTGTTTACATTAAGTTATCTTTGTCACAAATTAATGACTCAATTTTGCTGAGATGATATGCAACTCACAAGTTCTTGACACATTATTTTAATATTATTAAGGTATTACCACCCTAATGGGCATTATAAGGAACTTAAGAAATGACATCATAGGTCAGATATATACCTAAAAGTACACCTGTGTGCAAAATGTAAAGTTTACCGTACGGAAATCAAGTTATGGCCACTTTTCTGAACTCAAGCTAAGATGTTATGAGGGCTCTTTTTAGAAATGAGGAACCTTTAAATAATCTGCAATAACATTCTAATGTAAAATGTTTCCCATTAATTTTTGGTAAGAAACAAATAGTCACCATTCATATAACAATCCACATATTAAGCAAAATTATGGTTTCTACTTTAGATTTATAAAATCTGTATAAATATGTTAGCCTACCCCACCCATTTTTTCCTACTTAGGGAGACTAATTAAATAAATCCTTAAAATTTACCCGAATGAGTGCCTGTTTTCAAAGTTTCCCTAAATTTTTAAAGAAGTATATTGGTTGAGTCATGTAAAATATGAAATACTTTTACCGTCTAGTTTTTATTTTATTACACTTTGAAAATATCAGGTACCATATTTATTACTAGATTTAGCATAATTTAGCCAATAAATACCTATATAAATTAAAAAATCAAACTAAACACTTTTTTCTTTCTAGATGGGACATTAGAGATACATAAATAATGTTAAAAGACAAAAAGAAAGAAAAAAAATGTTGACCCTTCTGGGGATGGAACCCACGGCCCTCATTTTCAATGTTGTTAACAGTAGTTCAAGCCTATTTGAATACTGTTCAAAGTGGAGGTAATGCATACCTTAAAGAAAATTTGGAAACGTAAGGCGATGATCCAAACTAATGAAGACCGAGATATTATTCGACAATATTGATGGTTTAAATTAAACAGTATTATTCAGAATATTTTTAATTTCTTCTTTTACATATAACATTTCCTCTATATAATAATTGTTTACTTATTTCACACAACATTTTAAACGTTTTTTTATGTACAATGTAACATATATAGCAGTAGAAACAAGACAGATAAATCACTCCAATTTTGTGTACTCCGTGGTTCACCCATAAAAATAGTATATCTCAATGTTAGACACATTTAGCATCATTGTGCATAATTATAACTGTTTCAACACTTTTTTTAGTGTATTCTTGAATAATTCATTTCAACACTTTTTCCAAATCGAGGACGTCTAATTAGTTATTGAACAATTTAACAAAGCTACTGACTTTTTTTTACACAATTTCATCATATTTCTTAGTACTTTTCTTCGGTTATGCAAATGAATAATAAATATAAAATTATTGATTTCTCATGATTTTCTCATGATTTCCTAAAAAACGAGACAATTAGCTTGCGCGTAATCATAATCACCACAAAGCAAAGATTGCGACTGTAAGATTGCCGACAGTTTGAGCTGTGAAGGCACTTAATAACAGAAAAGATTGCCTTGCTTAAGTGATAATCTATAAACACGTGCCATAGATAAGACAATTGCCGGATGACTTGGGATGATATTGCTTAAAAAAACCTTAAAGATTAAAACTAATGTGTTTTAAAATATTATCTTGCAAAGTCAGTAAGATTTGCTTATTGATCGAACAGAGAACAGAGAATAGTGCCAGACCTGTTTTAGGGGATTGAACGTCTTGTGGTTTTAGCACAATTATATTGTTTCAAGCAACCACTTGTTATTTCAAGCTGATGCTACTTCTTCTTTGGTCCTCGAATGCATTCCTGGCTGCTTTTCCAAAGTCTATCTTTACCGTTACAATCTATTCTTTTAAATGATATGCTGCAGGTATTGTAGTCTTAGAGTTGAAATTTAAGTTATGTTTTGTGTACTTAGACAAATGTTAAACCTGCTCACTATTAACTTTAAGTGTTTAAACATATGTCACATTTTTCTCCCTCACCCTAAACGAGGCGCTATAAAAAAGTTAATAAATACAATCACCTGGAAATGAAGGTAAAAATATGTATGTCATAGCGCATTTTCTGAATGCTCCCATTAACCTTTAATTTTTCTTACAGTTATCTCAAATTACTATAATCATTCTTCGGTGCGATACATTATATTTATAACAATTAATATGTTCTGTAACGATTTCCATTTTTACATTCGGGTCGAGGAATTTCTACCACAAAATGTCCGAATAAGAGCATTCAAAACAGGGAAGCGCGATGCATGTAGTATTCTACCATTGAATGTCAATATGACCAATCTTTTTGTGGTATCATACCAATTTATAGCCTATTGAATCCTTTTTAAAGGAAAGTTAAGTTCATGTTGAAGCTGCCTTTTAATTATACGGAATTTAAAAATGCCTATGACACTAGCTATGAAATTCTTGAGGATAAACAGAGGGTAAACCCTTAGCTTAATAAAAGTTCAAACAAATAAGTTAAATATCTAACTCTGCTTTATTTAATGTTTTCACGAGAAGAAACTGCTGAAAGAGTACATCATGGTTACCACCTAGTGCACTGTTTAAATGCAAAAGACATTGGTGTCGTTGTCCAGTGTTGTTAACCGTGAATACAAGTAGTTTAAAATTGAAAATAAAATCGGGAAATTCATGGAGTGGAAAATCATATTTTTTAGCAGTTGTTAATACTTCAACACTATGCCTTTTAATTCAGCTGCTACAACTAGACTGTAATTAGTTAAATAATTTGATAACATATAACCCGTTTAATGGCTGGCCCCTTTGCTACGTCTTTCGAAAAAAAGAGCACATATTACACATACTAAAAAATTGAACCGATAACATTAGCTGTCCAAAACTTAGGAAAGTTCTAAATAATGGAATCGTTATTACTCTGCAACTAATGATTGGTTAACATTATTTGCCAAGTCACAAGAAGCCGTCGATGGTCCTGTCAATCATAAGAGTTTCCCTAATTGTATGGATCTATAGAATCTCGGATAGTCATTTACTTGATATGTAAGAAAACAACAAGGAACTCGTGGAAAAGATTATTAAGGAAAACAGAATTCATGGTGAAAATGTAAAATACTTGTTATCTCATTGAGTATTTATACGCGAAGCAAATTTATTGAAAGTGAAGTTCAGTTACTAATGGTAGTTATGAACATTAAGGAAATGGAGAAATTTAATATTAAGTATTTACATACACGCTTAAGACTAATTAAAAAACTATTGTTTCAATGGACCTTTGACAATAATTAAAGTTTTAATGTGTGTTTGCAACGTGTTCTATGGTCAGGTATTGCAAACTATACATAGCCTCTTATCAAATTAACTGCCAATTCATCACAATAATAGTTATACAGTATTCCATGAATGTACAACATTTATGTAACATGTATTGATGATACACATTAAATTTAGGATTTAAGACATATGCGTATGGAGTAACGTATCTACCACTTTTCAAAATCGCAACCCAAAACATTATTACTAAAACTGCACAAAATCTTATTTAAAGCTTGTCACTATGAAGCATTAAAACGTAAAGAAATTTGTCATGAAGCGCTGACACACATGTGAAAGGTAAACCACAAATCCTAGTGCTAGTCTCGACCCTTTCCATGCACGTGCCCCTCGATAACATATAACATCTTTCTACAAATGTTACCAGTGCTTATATACGAGTATGTGCAGAAATCGCGTTATTAAGACATACAATTTCAACTTGTTAACATCAAAGCACATTAAGCTCGAACCTTTCTGCTAGGAAAAATATGTTTGTAAGTCGTTTAAATGAATTTAGAACATATAGTGATATCACATAAAGAAAAGCACATTGATAAAGGAAGCAAAAATGCAAGCGTTTTATATTTGATTGTTCTCAAATTCAAATGAGTTCAAGCGATTCTCATGAAAATTTTGTTTGATTGAGTGCTTCCGCGAGATCAAAGGTTTTCCAGATTTTTTCCATATCAAAATATAAACCACTATAGTAACATAACTTCAGTCGTTATTTGCCAAAACGCAAAGAAAACGGAACAGGACAGTATATGGCCAGTAAGTAACCTATTGGAAACTGTTACATGGCACCAAAACATAAAAAACTTTGAAATAAAGCAATTTTTAGGCTTCATGACATTTCAAAAGCTGTTAACCTACATTTTGTGTTACTCGGGACTTGTATTACATACATTATATCTAAAGTTAAATTACTTAAGATTTCAAAATCGTTTTCCGATATTTCAAAATTCCGAATCGTAATGCAAGTAATGCGTTGTGGCAGAGTGCATACTCCGTTATTTTGTTGTACGCGTGATATTTTCATTGGTCTAAGATTTTTCACACAACCAATGAAAGCACTGCATACGAATGCATCCGTTAATACTTTCATTTTGGATTGAAGATTTGACAAATCGGAAAAAAAACGGTTCCGTCTTATTACGTTTCATATATGTTTTGACCGTGTTTGAACAGTTATTACCAAAAAGTAATATAATTTTATCATATTTAAATTTTGCACAATACAAAAAATATAATTCATTCATTTCGAAATAAACTGCCCCCTTTTTCGGGTAATTTTTGAACAAAAAAACAGCGGTTCCTTCGGGAAAATTTTAATAAAACATGCGTTTTTTCGAAAAAATTTTATGTTCTGATTAAAAGATCCCCCGAAATTTTCTAAATTTGAAAAGGGGGGCGTGGACTTTAACTTTCCCCCTGGGGAGTTCCAAAATTTAAAAACGATGGTTAAAATTTACTTAAAGGTAAGTTAATTATTTTACATTTCAACCGGGGCCCAGAAAATTTTTTTTACACCCCTTTTTTAAACAAGCCCCTGAATGAAATGCGGTCCCTTTGGGGTTAAAAGTTTATTTTATAAAACTACTTCAAGTAAAAAAATGCTAAAATATAAATTAATTTTCGCAATTTCTTTACAATATATCATTAAATATGAAATATGTAAGAAAAATTGGCTGTCATCACAGATAGGAAGTAGCTCTCGGGTAATTGTTTCACAGAAATTCGACAGAGCCTTGTTACCGCAGTGAACAGTTACCCTCGAGCTAAGTAGACCGGTCTGTGTCAGCATTCGATGTTATATCCGTATATCCTTTGCCCCGACATAACACACAACAATCTATCATCACTATTTAAACACAATTGGAACTGATGTTGATTTCATTGTAATATCATTATTTCTGATATGATGGAGCGATAACAAACAATTCCATCGTTTACTGTCGCAATGATTTTGTTCAATGTGACAGAAATTGAAATTGATAGATCGTGCAATGCAAAAAATTAATGTTATATCCGACGTGTCATGGCAATATTGAAAAGCAATTTCTTTCATTTTTATTGTTTTGGCCAATGCCTTAAACATTTGTATCGATTTCCTGTGTTTTATATTTAATATTTACATACATAATACACATCAAAACGTTTCATTGTATCAATATTTATCAAATCCACTATAATTCCAGAACATATGTCATTATTATATAAAAATTAAGAGAGGTTATTCAAAATTACGAATCATTATACACATATAAACAATTGATAACAGTTGACCAATATTATTCAAAAATACATGCATCATATAAGAAAGATCGTACATATTTGAACAATGAAATAAGGAATGAATATTTTAGTAGATAAAATAAAAATATTATCTGTTCGTTAAACGTTTTGGTATCCGGTAAACATATTTTCAACAATTAAGGATGTATAAAACGAACATATTTGAACATTTAAGTGCTAAAATTAATATATAAGCATCTAGTTGTGAATTGGTATAACACAGTGTGATTGATAAGAAAATCATTTACATTTGTTGAAATTAGTTTAATCGTTCAGTGAACAAACGTACAATAATTATTGCAATATATAATAAAATCCAATAGCCATGAACTGAAAACTGAAATTTAGATACTGCACACTGCAAGAAAATGTGTTTTATTTCATCTGTAGAAAAGGAATACAAATCTTTCGTTAACAAACATCTGCCAAGCTGAAATCACAAACAGAACCGAATGTAAGTAGACCTGATACCTTCGGTACAGAAACTTCCTGATTGTCGTGACTGCACAAAGGAATTCATTGAAAATGCCGTTGTATTTTTGCATATATCTATCTTGAAGATGACTTTCAGCAGGGCAAGAACCGGGTGTTACTTGACTGCAAACCTATTATTGTTACTGATTTAGATATCTGGTTGTTTGTCCAGCCATCAAATATCCAATCAATAGAAACATTCTTTTCTCTTGTTCAAATACATAGTGTTTACTTAAACAGAGCAATATAGCCTTATGTTTTATTAGATGACATTAGGATATAGCTGGCAATATATTTCTTCCAACAATAAGTCCTAGACTATTTCACTTGTTTCCGTGATTCTGTAAAGGTGTTTGTTACAGCCGTTTTTGCTATAAAAACGAGTTGTGTGTCCTTACACACTACGATAATGATATTGTACAAATTATGTGCTTGAGATTTATGTAAGAGTGAGGCGATAAAATGTTTTCTGTATCTATATACCACGACCCGGAAACTGTCAAGTCTTCTCTCCTGTCTTATCTCTAACACATGAGCTTTTATTTATGGAAATTATTTTATTTCTTTATTCCTTACTAACTTAAAAAGAAACATACAATATCAATGGGTATCGAAATGTCAATTTCGTTTTGAAATGCGTGTTACACATGGTATAAAATTTAATGTACAAATCATCGGTTCGTTAGAAATGCAGAAAATGATTTTTATCATATACTGTTTATTTTATAGGCCATTTGTAGACAAAAATATTCTATGCCCCGGGTTTATGTCGTTTACCAATTAAGTCATGTTGTATCAAATTATATAATAATTACCTGTAGTGCATTTATAAGGAGGGCTTATTTCATGAAAATGTCAAGAAATGCATGTAAACGTTTTATCATACACATGAAAATACGCCTTCTGCATGATTCGCCATAAACCACGTAAGTTACGTTTGAACAGATTTAAAAATAATTTTGCCATCTGAAATTGTGAGACAAAATTTGCTCCGAGTTGAAAGATAAATTAATCATTTTAAATATTACAATAGTTTACCCAGAAAAGTATCTTTTGCTTCACTTAATATAGACTTTGGGATAGAAATATATGTATTGAGTGCCTTATATTATAATTCAGTGATTCATATTTTTCATTTATATAATCAATGGGGCAGGATGAATGACGCTAAAATTGCATGGTTTTACTTTTTCGTTTACGAGTACTTGACTGTTAACTGTATGAAATAATTCAAGTGACACGAATTTAAAATATATGTCAAACGCCTGCTTCAGCAAAATATTAAGTTTAACAATACATGGTAGATTACATATATTTCAAAATTAATCAAAGACCATACGAGTTTTATGTTAATATCAGTAATTTAAATGTATAAATGAAATCACCGAATATATTGTTGTTTCAAATTCATCATGTATTGTTTGATTCTTGTTTCATATCGAGATGGAATATTCATTTCACCTTTAGTATAAAGTTTTGTTAGAAATTTTCTTCAATCCATCTGCGGTTTCGGAAAAGGATATAATTTATGTGTGGAATATCAATAAAACAACATTGCTTTTAGAATATCTATTGCGCTTACATTTCTTTTCACTGTATATTTATTATTGTTACAGATCATAACCATTCTGTAATATCACTACTTAACACGTTAAAACATATATGCTTTCAAGTGAAAAAACACAATTCCACAGTGAGGATAAACGGTGAAGCACCTCTTGCCTTATTTAAGTAATCATTAAATGTCCAATAAAACAATACAGAATGATCAACGAAGTAACCCTGAGATGTGATTTGAGATGTAATATAATTGGTAGAATTGTAATTAAAAATTAAAGGTGCTTTAACGAAATGCACACTCACACTTCTTTTTCAGCACGTGTTTCTTTTTCACATATAAATACTGCAATATTGGTGAAACTTCAAGACATATGTTTTTCGAGTTGGTACAGTTTACGATTGGAATATGATATCAGAACAGAAAATAGGACAAAGTTTGCATTCGACTTGTTCATGGTTTATATTCTATCAGACAACTATAAAAATTATAAAATGAAGAATTTCATTCTGACCGTATAATAAGACGACATATATTAAGCGACGATTTTGGTACATTTCCAACTCTATGGCCTTTCCGCCTCGTTGAAAACCATATTGGTCATGTGCCTAGTCTCGCAGAGAAATGTTCATATAACGTTACTTCAAGTACAAACATGGATTTTCATTTAGTTTCTTTTTTTTTGCAAATCTGGAGGCTAGCAGCTTTAATTTGTAGCACAAAGTTAATCACTGAATAACAATATAAGATGTAACAGCCATGGTGGTTTATCGAAGCGAGGTGGAGAAATGTAATTAAATCATCATTACAAACTCATTAAACCTAATTTATCATGTTCTAAAGAATATGTCACTTGCCTCAGTGATCAACACTACATCAGCATGTTTTAAATCAATGCAGAATTTATCAGTTATCAATTTATTTAGCCAGATAATGTTCATAGTTGTAAATTTTTTCTTATCCTTCACAATCATTGATTCCAGCACTTCTAAGTGTTGAAAGTTGAGTACCGCTCAAGCCGGTGCTGAGAGGCGTGAATGATGTTGTACGTTATCATTATCTCTCATATATAGACTTAATCAAACCGAGTCTGCAATTATCATTCAATTGTGCTGATTTAAATGCTTCCGAGGGATAGTTTTTTTTCCAGATATTCATACAACAGACTTCGTTAGAGTTTAATATTTTTTTAGGAGAGATCCCTTATACATTCAATGGACTATCATTCTTTTCAAAAAAGAACAAATCCATTCAAACTACTAGCGGGGTCAGGGATAACTTATTGCTTAAAAGAGGTTTGCAATGTACGGGTCACATTCCTGATGTTACAATTAAATAGTTGAATCTATTTAATATGAAGATAGATATCCTGAGTTTTAAATGCAAAAACAAAATAAAATATCACACATATTATGGAGCCTACAAAATAAACCATAAAATAGTCTTTCTTTACATTATGTTTTCTTTTTTTTTAAAATTATATCATGAAAAAATAAAACAATATTAATTTCATCGACCTAGATATTCGGGTCTGTACCGTCAGCCGGTTCAAGATTCTTATATAGTATGTTTTCCTCCGACATTACACCGAATTTCTAGACACATCAATCTATGATCACTATATAAACACAATTGTATTTGATGTTGATCACATTGTAATATAATTATTTCCGATATGATGGAGCGATTACAAACAATTCCATCGTTTACTGTCGCAATGATTTTTGTTCAATGTGACAGAAAATTGAAATTGATAGATCGTGCAATGAAAATAATAGTGTTGTAAACGACGGCATTATATTCTGTCATGGCAATATTCACGGCTATATTTAAAAGCAATTTATTCAATTCTATTTGATCCATGCCTTAACAATTTGTATTAACATAAAAGTTTACATTATAAGTTTTAAAATATTACAATTTATATGGCCTTATAAACGGTTAAAATGTCCGATCATACAATGATATCAATTAAGAGAAATAGAAATGTAGTACTTGTAACTAATAATAAAATACAGTAGTATAATTGATACTTGAATACTGTAGTAATAAAATCTCTTTCCAAAATTACAAGAAACATATGTGGAAACATCGCAGAAATACCTTTTCTCTGCTGTCACTTTAAATAACAATATACTCGGGCAATGTCATGTGTTTCCTGGCAGTTACAAAATGTAACATATGTGACCTTCTTAAATTATGTCTAGTGAGTATATAATAAGGTTTTAATTACATTTCTCCATCTCACCTCTATAAAGCATCATTAATTGACATTCGATGTTTTACTTTGTTTTACCACTTAAAGTTCATAAATAGAGGATATTAAATGGGTGCAGGTTTAATACTGAATTTATTGAACGAGTTGTATAAAGTTATTCTGCCAGCCTCTGACATATGTACGTAATCCATATGTGTAACATAACGACGACTAAGTTGATATCAGCTTAATTTCAAAACAGTTTAATGAAAAAATCGCTTCATTTAAATAAATTGCAAAAAAATTAAAATAAACAAGTTTGTTCTTATATTTACATTGATATAGTAAAGAATTGAAAATTCCTTGTTCTTTATAAACATAAAGGCAAAAGCTCTGACATAATTATGGTATTTAACATTGTCCATATACCTGAGCCGTCTTTTGCTTCTTTTCTGTACACTAAAAGTGATTTAGTATCTTGTAGGGAGTCAAAATATCGCGGGGTTCTTTTTCACATAGACACAAATATATAAATGCTGTAATATTGGTGAAACTTCAAGACATATGTTTTTCGAGTTGGTACAGTTTACGATTGTAATATATTATCAGAACAGAAAATAGGACAAAGTTTGCAGTCCACTTGTTCAGGGTTTAGATTTTATCACACAGCTTTAAAAATTATCAAATGAAGAATTTCATTCTGACCGTATAATAAGTCAGTTATTGAGTGACGATATTGGTACATTTCCAAATCTACGGCCCTTCCGACTTGTTGAAAAGCACATTGGTCATGTTCCTAGTCACGGCGATTCACCGAAATGTTCAAAATCGTAACTTCAAGTACAAACATGAATTTTCATTCAATACTTTTTGGCATACCTTGAGGTATGCATCTTCAAATAGTCGCTCAAAGTAAATCACTGAATATCAATAAAAATATAACTGCCATGGTGCTTTATCAAGGCGAGAAGAGAAATGTAATTAAAGCATCATTACAATCTCATTAAACCTAATTTATCTTGTTCACAAGAAAATGTCACTTGCCTCAGTAATCAACACTTCATCATCATGTTTTAAATCAATGCAGAAGTTATCAATTATCAATTTATAAAGCCAGATTATGTTCATAGTTGTAGAAATTTTCTTGTCCTTCACAATCATTGATTCCAGCACTTCTAAGTGTTGAAAGTTGAGTACCGCTCAAGCCGGTGCTGAGAGGCGTGAATGATGTTGCACGTTATCATTATCTCTCATATATAGACTAAATCAAACCGAGTCTGCAATTTTTATTTAATTGAGCTGATTTAAATGCTTCCGAGGGATAGTTTTTCCAGATATTCATACCAAAGACTTCGTTAGAGTTAAATATTTTTTTAGGAGAGGTCCCTTATACTTTCAATGGACTATCATTCTTTTCCAAAAAGAACAAATCCATTCAAACTACTAGCGGGCTAAGGGATAACTAATTGCTTAAAAGAGGTTTGCAATATACGGGTCACATTCCTGATGTTACAATAAAATAGTTGAATCTATTTATGAAGATAGATATCCTGAGTTTTAAATGCAAAAACAAAATAAAATATCACACGTATTATGGAGGCTACACAATGAACCATTAAATAGTCTCTATTTACATTATTTATTTCTTTTTTAAAAATTTATATCATGAAAATATAATACCATATCAATTTTATCGACCTAGATATTCGGGTCTGTACAGTCAGCCGGTTCAAGATTCGTATATAGTATGTTTTCCTCCGACATAACACCAACTTTTAAGACACATCAATCTATGTTCACTATCTATACACAATTGTATCTGATGTTGATTACATTGTAATATAACTATTTCTGATATGATGGAGCGATAACAAACAATTCCATCGTTTACTGCCGCAATGATTTTGTTCAATGTGACAGAAAATTGAAATTGATAGATCGTGCAATGAAAATAATAATGTTATATGTGAAGGATATTTATTCTGTCATGGCACTATGTCATGTATTTCCTGGTGGTTACAAAATGTAACATATGTGGCCTTCTCAAATTAGGTTTTATGGGTATGTAATAAGGTTTAAATTACATTTGTCCATCTCACATCTATAAAGCATGATGACAGGTACATCTTTTATTGATATTTGGTGATTTTACTTTGTGCTGCTCCTTGAAGAGCATAAATAGAGGATATTGAATGAGTTAGGTTCAATACTGTCTTTATTGAACGAATTATATAAAATAATAGTCTGCGAGCCTCTGGCGTATGTACGTAATCCATGTGTGTTACATAACGACGACTAAGTTAATATCGGGCACATTTACAAAACATTTATAAAAAAAATCGCTTTATTCAAATAAATTGCCAGTGAAGACAATAAACAATTTTTCATATATGTACATTGATATACTAAAAACTTTGAAAATATATTTGTACTCTATAATCCTAAAGGCAAAAGCTCAGACATAATTTTGTTATCAAACATTGTCCATATACCTCAGCCATCTTTTGCTTCTTTTCTGTTTTGAAAAAAGTACACTTAAAGTGATTTAGTATCTTTTAGAGGTTCAAAATGGCACTTTGTTTACATTTAGTTATCTTTGTCACAAATAAATGACTCTATTTTCCGAGATGATATGCAACTCACATGTTCTTATTACATTATTTTAACATTATTAAAGAAATGTTTGCCCTTTCTACAGAAGGAAAAAACTATACATTTCTGATGCGAAATGTGCCTTTAAGACAGTAAAAATTAATTGTCTGATCTATGATTTTTTTCATAGCTGTAGAAATAATTGTATAACAAAGCTCTTGACCCAATTATTATGAAACTTGTTTGATATGTTAACAATATTTCCATATAAAAGATCTTCTAAAAGACATGACTCAGTTATTTTGAATAACAGCCCGATACATTACCCCCCCCCCCCACGAATGTCCCGCAAAAGCAAAGTTTTATCATCATTAGCAATACTAATGTGATGTCTAACGAAGCTTAATTGGAAGGAGCTTAAAGGAACTTAAAGGGGAAACGATAATTACAATTTTGGAAACACACATAGACGGGCGATGATCCAAACTAATGTATACCGAGATATTATTCGAGAATGATTTAAATTAAACAGTAGTCTTATTCAGAACGTTTTAATTTCTTTATTTTTATACATGATAATTCCTCTATATAAGCATCGTTTACTTATTTCAAACTTTTTTTATATTAAATGAATCATATATAGAAGTAGAAACAAGACCGGTAAATCACTACAATTTTGTTTACTCGGTGGTTCATCCAAAAAATAGTACTAATCAATTCATAATATGCATAATTACAACTTTTTCCACACTTTTTTAGTATATCTATGAATAATTTATTTTAACACTTTTTCCAAATCGAGGACGTCTAATTAGTTATTGAACATTTTATTAAAGCTACTGACTTTATTACACAATTTCATCTTATTTCTTAGTACTTTTCTTCGGTTATGCAAAAAAATAATAAATACTAAATTATTGATTTCCCATGATTTCCCAATGATTTCCTAAAAAAACGAGACAATTAGCTTGCGCGTTATCATAATCACCACAAAGCAAAGATTGCCGGACAGTTTGAGCTGTGAAGGCACTGAATAATAGAAAAGATTGCCTTGCTTATATAATAAGTGATAATCTATAAACACGTGTCATAGATAAGAACATTGACGGTTGACTTAGGATGATATTGCCTAAGTTTTCCTTTAATAAACCTTTTAAGATTAAAACTAATGTGTTTTTAACTATTACCTTGCAAAGTCAGTAAGATTTGCTTATTAATCGAACACCTGTAGTACTACCTGTATTCAATATAAGAAGAGCGTCTAGTACCCAGTCCTGTTTTAGGAGATTGAACGTCTGCTGGGTTTAGCACAATTATATTGTTTCAAGCAACCACTTGTAAATTGAAAGTAATGCTACTTCTTCTTTGGTCCTCGAATGCATTCCTGGCTGCTTTTCCAAAGTCTATCTTTACCTTAACAATCTATTCTTTCTAAATGATATGCTGCAGGTATTGTAGTCTTAGAGTTGATAATTTAAGGTATTGTTTTGTGTTTCACTTAGACAATGTTAAACCTCTCACTATTTAACTTTAAGTGTTTAACATATGTCACATTTTTCTCCCTCACCCTAAACGAGGCGCTATAAAAAGTTAATAAATAAATCACCTGGGAAATGAAGGTAAAAATATGTATGTCATAGCGCATTTTCTGAATGCTCCCATTAACCTTTGAATTTTTCTTACAGTTATCTCAATTACTATAATCATTCTTCGGTGCGATACATTATATTTTATTAACAATTAATATGTTCTGTAACGATTTCCATTTTACATTCGGGTCGAGGAATTTCTACAACAAATGGTCCGAATAGGAGCATTCAACAGGAAGCTCGGTGATGTAATATTCTACCACTGTATGCCAATATGACCATTCTTGTTGTGGTACCATACCAATTTATATGCCTATTGAATCATTTTAAATAAAAGTTAAGTTAATGTTGAAGCTGCCTTTTAATTATACGGCATTTAAAATGCCTATGTCACTAGCTATGAAATTCTTGAGCATAAACAGAGGATAAACCTTAGCTTAATAAAAGTTCAAACAAATAGTTAAATATCTAACTCTTGCTTTATTTAATGCTTTCACGAGAAACTGTGAAAAAAACACCATGGTTACCACCTAGTGCCTGTTTAAGATACAAAAGACCGTTGGTGTTGTTAACGTGAATACAAGTAGTTAAAATTGAAAATAAAATCGGGAAATTATGGAGTGGAAATGTCGCCTTTTGTCTATCATATTTTTAGCAGTTGTTAATACTTTAACACTTGCCTTTAAATTCAGTTGCTACAACTAGACTGTATTAGTTAACAATTGATAATATACCCGTTTAATGGCTGTCCCTTTGCTACGTCTTCGAAAAAAGAGCACATATTACACTATACTAAAAAATGAACCGATAACATTAGCTGTCCAAACTTAGGAAAGCTGCTAAATAATTGAATCGTTTTACTCTGCTAACTAATGATTGGTTTAACATTATTGGCCAAGTCACCAAGAAAGCACGTCATGGGTGTCAATATAAGAGTTTCCTAATTGGTATGGATCTATAGAATCAGTCGGGATAGTCATTTACTTGATATGTAAGAAAACAACAAGAACTCGTGGAAAAGAGTTATTTAAGGAAACAGAATTCTGGTGAAAATGTAAAATACTTGTATCTCATTTGAGTATTTATAGCGGAAGCAAATTTATTGAAAGTAAAGTTCAGTGTACTAAGGTAAATTATGAACATAAAGGAAATGGAGAAATTTAATATTAAGTATTTACATTACACGCTTAAGACTGATTAAAAACTATTGTTTCAATCGGACTTTGACAATAGATCTAAGTTTTAATGTGTGTTTGTGCAACATGGTCAGGTATGCAACTATACATAGCCCTCTTTTACAAATGTAAATGCCAATTCATCACAATACTAGTTATACCAGTATTCCATGATATTACAACAATTTATTGTACATGTATTGACGATACACCTTAAATGTTATGTATTTAAGACATATGCGGTATGGAGTAACATATCTACCAACTTTTCAATATAGCAGCCAAAACATAATTACTACACTGCACGAAATTTATTTAAAGCTTGTCACTTTGAAGCATTAAAACGTAAAGAAATTTGTCATGAATGCGCTGACACAAGTGAAAGGTAAAAACAAATCCTAGTGCTAGTCCTCGACCCTTCTCATGCACGTGTCCTCGATAACATACATCATTCTTTCTACAAATGTACCAGTGCTTATATACGAGCATTGCAGAAATGGCGTTATTAAGACATACAATTTTAACTTGTACATCAAAGCACATTAAGCCTCAGAACCCTTCTGTAGGAAAATATGTTTGTAAGTCGTTAAAATGAATTAAGAACATATGAGATGATTATCACCTGAAGAAAAGCACATTGAATAAAGGAAGCAAAATGCAAGCGTTTTAATATTTATGTCTCAATCAAATGACTCAGCGATTCTCATGAAAGTTTGTTGTGATTAAGGCTTCCGCGATATCAAGGTTTTCCAGATTTTTTTCCATATCAAATACTTAACCACTATAATAATATAACTTCAGTCTAATTGCCAAAACGCAAAGAAACGAACGATGGATCATGTATATGGCCAGTAAGTAACCTATTGGAAACTGTTACATGGCACCAAAACATAAAAAGCTTTTTAAAAAAAGCATTTTTAGGCTTCATGGACATTTCAAAGCTGTTTAACACTACATTTGTGTGTTACTGGGACTGTATTACATGACATTATATTTAAAGTTAAATTACTTAAGATTCAAAATCGTTTTTCTGATATTTCAAATTCCGAATCGTAATGCAAGTAATGGTTCTGCAGAGTGCATACTCCGTTATTTTCTGTAAGGTAAATTTTCATTGGTCTAAGATTTTCACTCAACCAATGAAAGCACTGCATACGAATGCATCCGTTTATACTTTCATTTTGGATTGAGATTTGACAAATCGGAAAAACGGTTCGTTAAAGTTTCATATGATGTTTTGATTGAACAGTTATTACAAAAAGTAATATAATTTTATCATATTTAAATGCACAATACAAAAATATATTCATTCATTTCGAATAAACTGCCGTTTAGTCGGGTAATTTTGACAAAACACAGCGGTCATCGAAATTATAATAAACATGCGTGTTTCGAAAGCATTTCATGTTCTGATTAAAAGATCCCACGATTGTTCTACATTGGAAGGTGGCGTGGACTTTAACTTGCGGCCTGCAGTCAATTGTATTAACGATGGTTAAAATTTACTACGGTAAGTTAATTATCTACTATTTCACCGGTGCTAGAAAATCTTGTCTTACACCCCTATTTAAGACAAGTCCCATGTATAAACTGCGGTCTTAGGATAACGTCATTTCATAAGCTACTTTCAGTAAATAATGCTAAATATAATATTAATTTTCGCAATATCTTTACTATATATCATTAAATATGAAATATGTGAGAAAAAAGAAAAATCATCACAGATAGGAACTAGCTCTCGGGTAATTGTTTCACAGAAATTCGACAGAGCCTTGTTACCGCAGTGAACAGTTATCCTCGAGCTTAGTAGACCGGTCTGTGTCAGCAGTCGATGTTATACCCGTATATCCTTTGCCCCGACATAAAACACAACAATCTATCATCACTATTTAAACACAATTGTAACTGATGTTGATTACATTGTAATATAATTATTTCTGATATGATGGAGCGATAACAAACAATTCCATCGTTTACTGCCGCAATGATTTTGTTCAATGTGACAGAAAATTGAAATTGATAGATCGTGCAATGCAAAAATTAATGCTATATATGACGTGTCATGGCAATATTGAAAAGCAATTTCTTTCATTTCTATTGTTTTGGCCAATGCCTTAAAAGTTTGTATCGAATTCCTGTGTTTTATATTTAATATTTACATACATAATACACATCAAAACGTTTCATTGTATCAATATTTATCAAAGCCACTATAAATCCAGAGCATATGTCATAATTATATAAAAATTAAGAGAGGTTATTCAAAATTACGAATCATTATACACATATAAACAATTGATGACAGTTGACCAATATTATTCAAAAATACATGCATCATTTGAGAAAGATCGTACATATTTGAACATTGAAATAGGGAATGAATATTTTAGTAGATAAGATAAAAACATTATCTGTTCGTTAAACGTTTTGGTATCCGGTAAACATATTTTCAACAATAAAAGATGTATAAAACGAACATAATTATTTGAACATTTAAGTGCTAAATTTAATATATAAGCATCTGGTTGTGAATTGGTATAACACAGTGTGATTGATAAGAAAATAATTTACATTTGTTGAAATTAGTTTAATCGTTCAGTGAACAAACGTACAATAATTATTGCAATATATAATAAAATCCAATAGCCATGAACTGAAAACTGAAATTTAGATACTGCACACTTTAAGAAAATGTGTTTTATTTAATCTGTAGAAAAGGAATACAGATCTTTCGTTTACAAACATCTGCCAAGCTGAAATCACAAACAGAACCGAATGTAAGTAGATCTGACACCTTCTGTACAGAAACTTCCTGATTAGCGTTACTGCACAAAGGAATTCATAGTAAATATCGTAGTATTTTTGCATATATTTTTCTTGAAAATGACTTTCAGCAGGACAAAATCCTGGTGTTACTTTACTGCAAACCTATTATTGTTACTGATTAGATATCTTGTTGTTTGTCCAGCCATCAAATATCCAATCAATAGTAACATTCTTTTCTCTTGTTCAAACACACAGTGTTTACTTAAACAGAGCAAGAGCCTTAAGTTTTATTAGATGAAATTAGGATAAAGCTGGCAATATATTTCTTCCAACAATGCCCTAGACTATTTCACTTGTTTTCGTGATTCTTTGATTAAGGTGTGTGTGTTACAACCTGTTTTGCTATAAAAACGAGTTTTGCGTCCTTAAACACTACGATGATGATATTATACAAATTATGTGCCTGAGATTTATGTAAAAGTGAGGCGATAAAATGTTTTCTGTATCTATATACCACGACCCGGAAACTGTCACGTCCACTTCCCTGTCTTATCTCTAACATATGAGCTTTTATTTATGGATATTATCTTATTTCTTTATTCCTAACTAACTTTACAAACAGACAATATAAATATCGAAACGTCAATTTCTTGTTGAAATGCGTGTTACACATGTTATAAAAACTAACGTACAAATCATCGGTTCGTTATATATGCAGAAAATGTTTTGTTATCATTTTATAGGACATTTGTAAACAAAAATATTCTATGCCCCGGGTTTATGTCGTTTACCAAGTCTTGTTGTATTAAATTGTATAATAATTACCTAAAGTGTATTTATAGAAAGGGTCTATTTCATGCAAATGTCAAGAAATGCATGTAAACTTCTTATTATACACATAAAATACGCCTTCTGCATGATTCGCCATAAACCACGTAAGTTACGTTTGAACAGATTTGAAAATAATTTTGCCATCTGAAATTGTGAGAAAAAATTTGCTCCGAGTTGAAAGATAAATGAATCATTTTAAATATTAAAATATTTTACCCAGAAAAGTATCTTTTGCTTCACTTAATATAGACTTTGGGATAGAAATATATGTATTGAGTGCCAAATATTATAATTCAGTGATTCATATTTTTCATTTATATAATCAATGGGGCAGGAGGAATGACGCTAAAATTGCATGGTTTTACTTTTTCGTTTACGAGTACTTGACTGTTAACTGTATGAAATAATTCAAGTGACACGAATTTAAAAATTTAAAATATATGTCAAACGCCTGCTTCAGCAAAATATTAAGTTTAACAATACATGGTAGATTACATATATTTCAAAATTAATCAAAGACCATACGAGTTTTATGTTATCAGTAATTTAAATATATAAAATGAAATCACCGAATATATTGTTGTTTCAAATTCGTCATGTATTGTTTGATTCTTGTTTAATATCGGGATGGAATATCTATTTTACCTTTAGTTTAAAGTTTTGTTAGAAATGTTCTTCAATCCATCTGCGGGTTCGGAAAAGGATATAATTTATGTGAGGAATATCAATACAAGAGCATTGCCTTTAGAATATCTATTGCGCTTACATTTCTTTTCACTGTTTATTTATTATTGATACAGATCATACCATTCTGTAAAATCACTACTTAACGCGTTAAAACATATATGCTTTCAAGTGAAAAAACACAATTCCACAGTGAGGATAAACGGTGAAGCACCTCTTGCCTTATTTAAGGAATCGTTTAATGTCCAATAAAACAATACAGAATGATCAACGTAGTAACCCTGAGATGTGATTTGAGATGTAGTATAATTGGTAGAATTGTAATTTAATTTTAAGGTGCTTTAACGAAATGCACACTCACACTTCTTTTTCAGCACGGGTTTCTTTTTCACATCGACACAAATATATAAATACTGCAATATTGGTGAAACTTCAAGACATATGTTTTTCGAGTTGGTGCAGTTTACGACTGGAATATGATATCAGAACAGAAAATAGGACAAAGTTTGCAGTCGACTTGTTCAGGGTTTAGATTCTATCAGACAACTCTAAAAATTATAAAATGAAGAATTTCATTCTGACCGTATAATAAGACGACATATATTAAGCGACGATTTTGGTACATTTCCAACTCTATGGCCCTTCCGCCTCGTTGAAAACCATATTGGTCATGTTTCTAGTCTCGCAGACTCACTGAAATGTTAATATAACGTAACTTCAAGTACAAACATGGATTTTCATTTATTTTTTTTGCAAATCTGGAGGCTAGCAGCTTTAATTTGTAGCACAAAGTAAATCACTGAATAACAATATAAGATGTTACTGCCATGGTGGTTTAATGAAGCGAGGTGGAGAAATGTAATTAAAGCATCATTACAATCTCATTAAACCTAATTTATCTTGATCACAAGAATCTGTCACTTGCCTCAGTAATCAACACTTCATCATCTTTTTTTGAATCAATGCAGAATTTATCAATTTATTTAGCCAGATAATGTTCAGTGTCATTATATTTTTCTGGTCCTTCTGTATCATTGATTCCAGCACTCACACTTAAAAGTTAAGTACCGCTTAAGCCGGTGTTAGGTGGCGTGAGGTTAGCAATGACTTTGTGCGTGCGCCACGCACTTTAAGGTAATTCATCGCTATTTTATTTCATACAAGCAATTTTGAAGTTTTTGTTTTTAAATCCAAACAATAAATATAGCTTTATATAATAAATATTATTAGTTTAAAAATTGTTGACCGTTAAAAAAGGCGTTTATATGGCCTTATAAACGTTTATAATGTACAATCATACAATGATATCAATTGAAAGAAATAGTATAATAACGTCATATTTCGGACACTTTTTGCATTCTGCGAGCAATTTTATTCGTCTAGCTGTGAACATGTATTTAACTGTCTTTAGCCTATTTAGCCGGTAACTGTGTTATACTGGCCCCTTGCTGCAAATAACATGTTTGATTTATTTAGAAAATTCACAAATTGTTAATCGAGTAAAATCGGGGAAATACGGACAGAAGCGGGGAATTTCGGACACATTTTCTTTTTTTTACAAAGAAACATTATCGTCGCCAGAAGAGACTTAAACATATTTTATTGCATCTTTGACATATGTATCAGTTCATTTCATTTAAGGCGCAACATAAAAGTGATTCTTTTTAACAGTTTCTGTTAAATTCAACAAGTCACAATCATTAACTTCTAGAGCATATGAGTGTGCCACCCAAACAATGCTTTATTCCTCCTCACAAATGTCGCGTTAAATCTTGTAACGTTCATATAACATTCTTAATGTACAAATATTGGAGCAGACGATGTTTCTAAGATAAAGAAATATATCGTCAATCAGCGGATGGTCGTAAAGGTATTCACAATTTACCATAGTGTTAAGTGTTGCTTTGATTTCCATATACCATGAAAATTGTTATGAAATAATTTTCAATCTTAGAATGTTAGAAACTGTCGAAGAATAATGTGCAAACTGCTTCTGTAATAAAATTAACCCACCTTTAAATTAACATTGATCTTTTTTTTAAATCTTGAATAAATTTCACGGCATTTCTTACGTCTCTTCTGCCTCTTTTCAGCCAATACTTCATTGGACGTGAGTAGCCTGTGCGAAGTACTAACGGTACTTTTCCTCTTTCTTTCATTTACATTAACATGTTGTGGGGCATTAACCCTTTCGCTGCCAGAGTGCTATTGTTTTATTGATCACCTATTTGCCAGAGGGTTTTATTAATATAATTATAATTATTTGTTATTAGTAACGTAATAATTATATATGTTTCCAAATCTGTTAGTATATTAATTATTGTCGATGGTATATATTTTTTTATATTTATTATTATTTTTATTATAATTATTATTAATTTATTATCATTATTATTAAAGAAACGGCTAAAGCCGTCCGTATGGCAAATACGCCGAAAATAACAGGGACGGCTTAAGCCGTCCCTATGGCAGTGAAAGGGTTAAATATGGAATCAATGTCAACGTTCCAATTGCACTGTGGCATAGGAGCAATTGCATTCAACTCATCATTCTTGGGGCAAAAATCCCATCAGGGTGTTTTATATCTTCAATAATAATCTCAGGAAATAAAGGAAGAATGTCCGAAATTTCTTGATCAGTGGCTTCTTGAAGTTCTACTTCTTCATTAGGGTCGTCCGAGTAAAATTTTGGAGTAAGGATAGATATATTGCTCGTAGATGATATGGATG
The DNA here is from genome assembly GCF_026571515.1 of Ruditapes philippinarum. Lineage (NCBI taxonomy): Eukaryota > Metazoa > Mollusca > Bivalvia > Venerida > Veneridae > Ruditapes > Ruditapes philippinarum. The sequence goes on from NW_026859693.1 coordinate 59,375, forward strand.
GCACAATCTGTGTTGAACAGAGGTAGGCATTTCAATCAGTTGGTCAGGCAAGGGTGCATTAGGGACAGACGGACTTGATGAAGCTAGGTTCAGTGTAGTATTAACCTCTGATACGCCAACATAATTCTCTTCAAGCGCAGTCGAAGTCATTGTAGAGGTGGGTGTAACTGATGAGGTGATGTCATGCAAAGGCTTGTCTAACATAGTCGATGGTAACAAATCCTCTGTTCTTAAAGCACATGGATTGAAAGGGTATATACCACACGATAGAAATCCGCTAGTTATATTTTTTTCATTCATGGCACGTTCGAAAGCCCATGCAATGATCTCAGGGAATGACCATTTATTTATTGTGTGATGAGGACTAGCTGAGAGATATTCAGTACAACCTTCGTTGTAATATGCACTAAAAGGGCCAAACACACTCTTGTCAAGTGGCTGAATTTTGTGAGTAGTATGGGGAGGGAGAGCCAGAATTTCAATATTGTTATCTTTGGCAATTTCCAGGAGTTCATTTGCTTCATGTGAACGATGACCATCACAAATCAATAATAGGGGTCTAGCACTGCCGCAGAAGGGAAGAAATATTTCTTCAAACCAGTTCTTACATATAGTTTCTGTCATCCATGCATTCTCTTGAAAGGCCCATTTAGTCCCTTGGTGCGCTGCAGCCGTGTTCCACGAATAAAGTGACCGTTGGGTCTTACCTTTCACGATCATGAGAGGAGGCATAGCTTGACCACTTGCAGTTAAGCATGGCAGGATGGTGGTGTTGGTCCTTTGATTACTAGTACGACCCGGCAAATTTTTCACCCCCTTTTTTGCAACTACACGGACTGGGTTGTGCTCAAATTGTGTGTCTGTCTTGTCCAGGTTCCATATTTGAGATGGCTTATTCTCAATTCTAAGACTGATAAGGAGTTTTCCAAGATCATCTATATATCGGTTAACAATAGTTGGATTAAGGCACCTGGCTCGAGATGCACCCAACTTCTCTGGCTTACGGATTACAATAGATGGATGTCTTCTCATAAGGCCTTGGAAATAACCTTTGCCTGGTATTTCATTTTTGAATGGAGTTTTGAGACCCAATTTTTGACATACTCGGCCTGTTTTATCAAGAAATCTCGCCTTATTATGCCAAAACCACACCCAGCTGCCGTTGTCACACGTCCAACTATTTCTGCTTCCACATCTAATGGCACTGTAGGAGGACGACCAGATTTAGCATCAGGGCAACCTTCTCTGTTAATCTGTCACTTAATGTTGATTTTAGTATCCCGTAGTATTGTGACGTTTTACGCAATGACATTTGACCAGATTTGATGACATCTATTGCTGCTTTAATCAAATTGTCGTCGTATTTTTTATAGATGCTTTTAGATTTTCTTGCCATCTCAAAGATCTGAAACCGAAAGCTCTGCTTAATAAATGTGGTTTTTTAGCAACCAACCTTAATACTAGTATACGAGGACATATTTCAAATGTTCAGAACATGTCCGAAATTAAAAATGTTCTGGTTCGAAATTAAATGCTCCCCATAAGGAGTGATCGTGGAAATTGGGACACTTTGTTTTCTTATTTTTTTAGGGATATTAAAGTATATTTGCACATATCTTTGACAATTTCTACATTTAAAGACAAAGTATGTCATATGTCAAGCACAAATAAGACAGTGCATAATTATTTTATGGACAATCGTTGAGAAATATACTCACCGTGATTCTTGTTTGAATTTTCGCGGTTTTAAATTTTCCGACTCGGTAATTAAAAGGGAAAGAACCCAGCGGGCCTGCTTGATTAGGATTTAAGAATACATAATAATTTACATTGTAGATAAGGATGTTCATATTCAAAGTAAAAGTAGGTTATTTAATTTAATCCTATGGCGTATTACATGTATTAGTTATAAGATACTACATTTATACACCTTGGTGTCCGAAATTGACATCTGTCTGTATTTGTTATTACCCTAGTAATAATAATAATAAAATACATTTGTATAATTGATACTTGAATACTGTAGTAAAAATATATTTTTCCAAAATTAGTATAACCACATGTGTAACATCGAGGAAATACTTATCTCTGCTGTCGTTTAAATAACATTATAATACTGCACGTTTGTAACGTCTTTTTTCATTGGATAATCGTGACGTTTATATAGTTTTATATACACGGCTGCTGTCGATACATGTAAAAATCTTACTTTTTTTTCTATAAAAATGATGCTTGCTGTTTTATAAATTCGTTATAAAGATTGTTGACAGGTTATATGGCCGTATATAAACGGCTGTTTGCAATATAACCCTCGCCTAATGGCTCGGGTTATATTTACAAATAACCGTTTATATAGGGCCATATAACCTGTCAACGATCTTTATAACTAATAATATACTCGGGCAATGTCATGTGTTTCCTGGCAGTTACAAAATGTAACATATGTGACCTTCTTAAATTAGGTTTAATGAGTAAATAATAAGGTTTTAATACATTTCTCCATCTCACATCTATAAAGCATCAAGACTGTAACATTTTTTATTGATATTTGGTAATTTACTTTGTGTTACTACTTGTACTTTTTGCATAATTAGATGATATTGAATGAGTGTAGGTTTAGTACTGAATTTATTGAACGAGTTGTATAAAATTGTATTATGCGATTCTCTGGCGTAAATACAATATCCGTGTGTGTTATATAACGACGACTATGTTAGCATCGGCCAAATTTAAAAACATTGTAATAAAAATTCGCTTGATTAAAATACAAATAATATTTTTATAATATCGAGGGTTCAGAGGTAAAAGGTAATAACTTCCATTTTCTAGTTTTCGAGAAAAACGCCGGTATAAGATCCTTATACTTAGTATGTTTTTCTCCAACTTTATACCAAATTTCTAGACACATCAATCTATGATCACTATCTAAACACAATTGTATTTGATGCTGATTACATTGTAATATAATTATTTCCGATATGATGGAGCGATTACTAACAATTCCATCGTTTACTGCCGCAATGATTTTTGTTCAATATGACAGAAAATTGAAATTGATAGATCGCGCAATGAAAATAATAATGTTATATGTGAAGGGTATTTTTTGTCATGGCAATATTTAAAAGCATTTTTTTCAGTCCTATTTAGACCAATGCCTAAACAATTTGTATTAGCATTTATATCATTTGTTTGAGAATTGTTGGCCGTTTATATGGCCTTATAAACGGTTATAATTTATAATCAGAAAATGATTATTTGAAAGAAATAGTACTAGTAACTAATGACAAAATATAGAGATGTTTGATATATGAATACTGAAGTAAAATAATCTCTTTCCAAAATTGGTATAATCACATGTGAAAACAGAGGAGAAATACTTTTCTCTGCTGTCACTTTAAATAACAATATACTCGGGCAATGTCATGTATTTCCTGGTGGTTACAAAATGTAACATATGTGGCCTTCTCAAATTAGGTTTTATGAGTATGTAATAAGGTTTTAATTACATTTGTCCATCTCACATCCATAAAGCATGATGACAGGTACATCTTTTATTGATATTTGGTGATTTTACTTTGTGCTGCTACTTGAAGTGCATAAATAGAGGATATTGAATGAGTTAGGTTCAATACTGTCTTTACTGAACGAGTTATATAAAGTAATATTCTACGAGCCTCTGGCGTATGTACGTAATCCATGTGTGTTACATAACGACGACTAAGTTAATATCGGACACATTTACAAAACAATTATTTAAAAATCGCTTTTTTCAAATAAATTGCCAGTGAAGACAATAAACAATTTTTCATATATGTACATTGATATACTTAAAATTTTGAAACTATATTTGTACTCTATAATCATAAAGTATAAAAACGAACATATTTGAATATTTAAATAGGGAATGAATATTCAAGTAGATAAATCAAAAATATTATCTGTTCGTTAAACTTTTTGATATCCGGAAGAAATATTTTCCAAGAATTAAAGGTGTATAAAAACGAACAAATTTGAACATTTAAGAGCTAAAATTAAAATATTAGCTTCTGGTTGTGAATTGGTATAATGCAAGGTGTTTTATAAGATTCGTTTACATTAGTTGAAAATAGTTTAAAACTTGAGTGAACAAATTTATAATTATTAATGCTTTATAGAAAAAAGCAATAAGTCCAACAGATGAAAACTGAAATTTAGATAATGTACATTTTAAGAAAAAGGTGTTTTTTCTTTCATCTGTAGAAGGGAATAAATATCTTTTGCCTACAAACACCGAATGTAAGTAGAACTGACACCTTCTGTACAGTACCTTCCTGATTGTCGTGACTGCACACAGGAATTCATTGAAAATGCAATTGCACTTTTGCATGCATCTATATATATATTTTTGAAGCTGACTTTCAGCAGGACAATAACCTCGTGTTACTTGATTGCAAACCTATTATTGTTACTGATTAGATATCTGGTTGTTTGTCCAGCCATCAAATATCCAATCAATAGTAACATTCTTTTCTCTTGTTCAAATACATAGTGTTTACATAAACAGAGCAATATAGCCCTAAGTTTTATTAGATGAAATTAGGATATAGCTGGCAATATATTTCTTTCTGCCTTAGACTATAACACTTACTTTCGTGACTCTGTGAAGGTGTGTCTAACAACCAGTTTTGGTAAAACGAGTTGTGCGTCCTTAAACACTACAATGATGATATTGTACAAATTATGTGCCTGAGATTTATGTAAAAGTGAGGCGATAAAATGTTTTCTATATCTATATACCACGACCCGGAAACTGTCACGTCCACTTCCCTGTCTTATCTCTAACATATGAGCTTTTATTTATGGATATTATCTTATTTCTTTATTCCTAACTAACTTTACAAACAGACAATATAAATATCGAAACGTCAATTTCTTGTTGAAATGCGTGTTACACATGTTATAAAAAAAACTAACGTACAAATCATCGGTTCGTTATAAATGCAGAAAATGTTTTGTTATCATTTTATAAGACATTTGTAAACAAAGATATTCTATGCCCCGGGTTTATGTCGTTTACCAAGTCTTGCTGTATCAAATTATATAATAATTACCTGAAGTGCATTTAGTAGGAGATTTCATGCAAATGTCAAGAAATGCATGTAAACGTTTTATCATGCACATCAAAATACGCCTTCTGTATGATTCTTCATGAACCACGAAAGTTACGTCTGAAGAAATTGAGAAAAAATTGAAATGTGAAATCGTAAGACAACATTTGCTCCGAGTTGAAAGATAGATTATCATTTTTAATATTAAAATATTTTGTCAAGGAAAATAGTTTGCATCACGTGACATTGGGAAAGAAATACATGTATTGAGGGCTTTATATGATAATTCAGAAATTAATAACTTTTATCTATACTTGTAATCAATGGGCAAGGAGGAATGGCGTTACATTGCACAGTTTTACTTTTTCGTTTACGAGTATTTAACTGTATGAAATATTGAAAGTTATCGCGCAAAAGAAACACACATTTTTTTCTGTTTGTTTATTATTTAAAGCATATGTCAAACGCCTGCCTCACTCAGCAAAATATTAAGTTTTACAATACATTTTAGATTCAATATATTTCAAAATTAATAAAGACCATACGTGTTTTATGTTATAAGTAATTTGACTGTATAAAATGTATATCTATCTACCGAGTAATTTATAATTGTTGTTCCTTAATGTCTCATGTATTCTTTGATTCTTGTTTAAGATCAAGATCGAATATTTATTTTACCTTAAAGATTAATTTAAAGTTTCGTTCTAAAAAAATTTTTTAATACATGTATATCAGCGGGATTAGAAACGGATATAATTTATGTGAGGAATATCTATACAACACATTGGTTTTAGAATATCTATTGCGCTTACATTTCACTGTGTATTTATTATTGTTACGGATCATACCATTCTGTAAAATCAACACGTAACGCGTTAAAACCTATATGCTGTTAAGTGAAAAACACAATAACAGTTTCAGGATAAACGGTGAAGCACCTCTGGCATTATGTAAGGAATCATTAAATGTCCATTAAACTTAATTAATAGTTCACGACATTCTCCAATTCATCAGAACATACCAATACAGAATGATCAATAACGTAAGCCTGAGATGTAAAGTCAGTTGTGATAAAATTGGTTGAATTTTAATCAAAATTAAAAAATGCTTTGACTTTCTCAGCACGGGTTTTTTTTATTCACATCGACACAAATACATAAATACTGCAAAAGTTTACGATTGGAATATAATATCAGAACAGGACACAGGACAAAGTTTGCAGTCCACTTGTTCAGGGTTTAGTTTTTATCACACAGTTTTAAAAATGATCAAATGAAGAATTTCATTCTGATCGTATAATAAGTCAGTTATTGAGTGACGATATTGGTACATTTCCAAATCTATGGCCCTTCCGCCTCGATAAAAAAACATTGGTCATGTTCCTAGTCACAGAGATTCACCGAAATGTTCAAAAACGTAACTTCAAGTACAAACATGAATTTTCATTCAATATTTTTGGCATATCTGAAGGTATGCATCTTCAAATAGTCGCGCAAAGTAAATCACTGAATAACAATATAAGATGTAACTGCCATGGTGGTTTATCGAAGCGAGGTGGAGAAAAGTAGTAAAAACATCATTACAAACTCATTAAACCTAATTTATCTTGTTCACAAGAATCTGTCACTTGCCTCAGTGATCAACACTTCATCATCTTTATTGAATCAATTCAGAATTTATCAATTTATTTAGCCAGATTATGTTCAGTGTCATTTAATTTTCAGTCCTTTGGCCTTATTTCCCAAAAATTTTAATTTTTAAAAAGAGTCGCC
>NW_026859694.1:0-39216 GCF_026571515.1 Ruditapes philippinarum
TAATCACATGACTTCATTTGTTTAAAAATAATGTTTAATATCATCAATTCATTATTTGATCCAATCCTATTATTTTCATGTTTATTTCCTGAGCCAGAAGTCTTGTATTAAATGCATATTGAACGCCATCTAGCCTCGCTTTTATTCCCCGAAAAAAGTATAATCCAATTCAAATACATCTTATATACTGTTAGCACCGTTGTCACTTTCTTTGTCAACAACGTCCATATCAAATTCATATTGTACTCGAGGTAACTATATCGTAATAGACTTTTTTTTGTGCGCCCACTTTGCGGGGGGATTTAGATTTACCCTTGTCCGTTCATTCTCATTTGTAGCTCAGAAAATATTTGACCTATAGTCCTTTTAATTTCTTAAATCTCGCTCCGCGCCCCCACGGGACGAAGTTTTATTTATTAAACTTCGCCCAATGCCATTGCTAATTAGTGTATTATCAGTCTGCGCCCCGCCATTTTAACTTGTTAATTTTCAACTTTTCGCTTGGCGGGGTCACGGGGCGAAAACAGGAATGGCACAAATCAGCCACCATAGTTTACAATTATTTTGGTAATAATTATGTCTATAACTGAGTGCTTTTTAATTAGTAAACTTTTTTTGAAAACATTGTTACTGACATGAATCTAGGCCACCCGGAAGGGGGGGGGGGGTAGGGGCAGGTGGACATTTGTGTTTACCGAACATAACTTGTTTCTTGTTGTTTATTTATTTTATTTTTTTAATTTATTTTTTTATTTATTTATTTTTTTTTGCTTTGTTTGTTTGTTTGTTGTTATTTTAATCATCTCAGCCAACAACGAGTAAAATTTTTATTTTTCAATAATTAATGTTGGATTTTAATCACTGAAAGGGAAGTTGTTTTATATTATATACTATATATACTATATACACAACAGCATCTTAACTTTACTACTTTGATAATGCAATCCTTCGTAAGAAAATTACAATCAGTAAATAATTACACTGTTTAATTGAAATCAGGCTCCAGACAATACACATTTTCTGACATGATAAAATAATGCCATTTATTGAACTAGTAAAAATGAAAACCCTTTCTAAATAGGTTACCTATTTATTCAGGTACGATGAAGAAAAAATTATAGTTATATGAAATAAATGTTTAAATTTGTAAATATTTTGTAAAGAAAAATACTAGCTTTGATTAAAAAACGTTACGGCTTTCAGAGCAATGCAAGGCTTTGTCATTTACTAAGATAATATGTTAGCCCCCATAACGGAATCTATAAATACCTTTCAAAAAAATCACTGGTGCATTATATAACCTTCTCTACCAGTTAAAACAACCGTACACAAATGGACTATTCATCATTATGTTTGGCCTAACTTCCTTTATAATCTTCAGATGTCTACAGTGACTGCAATTTTTATAACATGTGAAAAATACACACAAAAATGGTACCATTTATAATGAACATTTTGCCGTTTTTGATCTAGTTAATTAATGTCAATCAAATTCATTGAATAAACTATTCTTTTTTTCTTCATGAAAGCACATGTGCATTTGTTGTATATAAAGGTTCGATCATTTTGTAGACATTTTCAAATAATTGCTTTTTAACACTACACATTGGTTTTTGATTGACAATTTGACACTAACGTTCAAGTTTAATCTAGTTATATCGTATTGTTCTCAAGTTACACTTACAGAAAACATTAATTTTTGTATTTACCTTCGGATTGTATCAAAAATTGAATAAATACCCCTCTTCATTTTTAATGCAACCACCACCCTTAATAATATGTCAAAATTGAATTTGGTGCCCCTAAGGGTGCTCTTTGGGTCAAAATATTATAATCAGTTGCTTTGTTTCATGACTGTTTGGTTCCATGTGCATGTATTATGATACTGATGTATTTTTAAACAAAATTTCAAAAGGCATGTCCTTACTAGTTTTCATTTAAAACATTGCCCAGTCAACAGCTGTTAGACAGGTAAAAATGAACCACATGTTTGTTGTATGTTTGGTTCACCATATGTTTTCCATATGTAAAACATATGTGTTTCATATGTTTTGAAAAACATGTGTTTAAGAACATATGTTTTTCATATGTAAGATTAACATAATTATGTTAAACAGAACCATATGAAAAACATGTGTCAACAAACATGTGTTAAACTCATGGTTATCGCATGTTTTTCATATAAATAAGTTTTCATATGTTAAATATATGTGACCTTTCATGTGTTTTTCATATGATAAATTTATGATCATATATACTGCAAGATTTACACTTTTAACAGTCTTAATAGATTCTACATGATTGCACATAAATTCTTAAAATATTCTTGGTTCATGCATCTATGTGCAACTTATTGTTATGGGGACAATAGTCTGCCATTCATTTTTAGGAACCGAAGGGAGACATAATATAATCGCACCGTCTGTCCGTCCGTCTGTCCGTCCTTCCGTCCGTTCTCATATTGTGTTGCACGTAGCTAAAAATGTATTTGACATAGAGTCATGAAACTTTTCAGGAATGTTGATCAGCATGTGAAGTTGTGCACCTGGGGTTTTGCTTATGGATTAATTCTGTTTTGTCACAGTTTTGCCCTTGATTTAATAAAAATTTGCGATTTTCAACTTGTGTCGCACGTAGCTCAAAAAGTATTTGACCTACAGTTATGAATCTTTACAGGAATTTTGATACGCATGTGTAGTTGTGCAACTGGGTATTTTCGTTTAAATTTATTTAGTATTTGTAGAGTTATTGTAATTGACTTAGTAAAAATTTTCAATTTTCAACTTGTTTCACATGTAGCTCAAAAAGAATTTGACATAGGGTCATGAAACTTTACAGGAATGTTGACAAGCATGTGAAGTGGTGTATCTGGTGTTTCGATTGTGAATTTATATGTTTTGTCAGAGTTATTGCCCTTGACTAAGTGAAAATATGCAATTTTCAATTTGTGTCTTGCGCAGCTCAAAATGTATTTTACCTAAAGTCATGAAACTTAACAGGAATGGTGGTCGGTATAATGTAGTTGTGCACCTTGGATTTTACTTGTGGATTTATCCAGTATTTGTAGAGTTATTGCCCTTGACTTAGTAGGTAAAAACCGTTCCATTATGTTGTGTTATTTGTTCCTTGAGTGCGACAGTTACAATCAATCAAATTTGATCAATACTGTGAAGCTATGCACCTGGGATTTTGCATGTGAATTTTAAAATATTGCCCTTAACTTAGTATATATTTGCAATTTTCAATTTGTTCATGCATAGCTCAAAAAGTATTTGACCTGTAGGCCTGAAAGTTTACAGGAATGTTGGTCAGCATGTGTACTTATTATCTTGGGGTTTGCTTGTGGATTTATTCAGTATTTGTAAAGTTCTTGCCCTTTACTTAGTAAAAGATTTTGAGTTTTCACATTAACCCAAAACAATTTGAACTAGAGTCATAAAATTTACAAAACAGTTGAATGGGGGCACATGTGTCCTATGGATACATTTCTAGTTATAACATTTTAACAAGCATTTTAAAAGAGAAAATGGATCATTAAAAACAAAAATAATTGTTCCGCTTAATATCATTATCCCGGGGGCATTTATATTTTGCGGAACGAAACAGAAGCAATATAGAACGAGTTGTACTGAAACAAATGTCACGTGACACTGGATTATGAAAGATTACTTATCCATTGTATATTTATTTTTCAAGCCACTGGACACAGCAGTTTGATCCCTCTAGAAATCCTTAGAATGGATAAGCATTCAATAGAATTATACAAACGAGCATTAAGTGAGGGCAAAGAAGCTGTTTACAATATTCGAGTAATGGTTGTCGGCCATTACGGTGTTGGCAAGACAACGCTAACAAAGCGTCTGTTAGATGAAGATGTTGATATTAACAAGCGAGAGAGCACAAATGGTATTGATGTTCACGTAAAAAGATGTAAAGTGTCCCTGGAAACTGGACAATGGGAAACAGTAGCCAAAGGTGAATATACCAACCTGCACTTGAAAATATCTGAATGAATGGTTTGTAGATTTGTTCATTAGCTATATGTCATGTGGTCGATATTTGTGTTTTGTTATTTGTTACGAATATCGTTTGTCCTTGTATTTGTAAATATATCTCGTGTTATCTATGTTTCTCTACAGTCTGATATACTATCCATTATCCCATATCATTCCAATATCATTCCCTTTCATCATCTTTTCATTATAACAACAACTCGTAATTACTTATATTTCATTTGACATAATTTGCATGCCGGGTCTCAGTTTTTACAAACTTCCCGGATAAACCACCTCACGCATGCGCACTTTGATAAACTGTCACAGGGTGAGAAAAATGTGCAGCCTGACCTGGGCTCGAACCCGGGACCCTCGGAATACCGTACCGTGGCTCTACCAACTGAGCTATCCGGCAGCTTACACATCATCGTGCGCGTGCGTGTGTGCGTGTGCTGTATAGATTATATAGTGAACTTAAAAAATCATCTTGTGAAAAACGACTAGCCCAATTTCAACCAAACGTGGCAGGAATGTTTTTTGGGTGAAGGGCTTCTAAAGTTGTTCAAAGAATTCGATTCCATGCAGAAATCTGGTTGTAAGAATAAACTTAAAAAAATCTTTTTTGTAAAGATTCACACGGCCTAGAGCTTAGATATTTTGCTTAAGACATTGTCTGGTAGACTTATACCAAGATTGTTCAAATTATAGCCCTGGAATCAAAATTGGCCCTGTCACGAGGTCATTAATTTTCACTATGAGCATATAGAAAAACCTTAAAAAATCTTTTTGTCTGAAGGTATAAGGCTCAAAGCATTGATATTTGGTAGATAATATTATATATAAGTCTTCTTCCAAAGTTGATCTGATTTTGCCCTGAGTGTCAAAATTGGCCCTGGGGGTCATAGGTTTTCCTTATGTGTATATAATAAAAGTTTAAAAAAATTTCTTCTCGGTAAGATATTTGGCATGAAACATTGTATAGTGAACCTCTACCAAGATTGTTCAAATTATAGCCCTGGGCTCAAAATTGGCCCAGCGCCGGGGTCTTTGATTTTCACAATGTTCGTACATATAGTAAAAACTTTAAAAAAAATTATTTTATGAAATGAAACGTTACTTTCAATGGAATGCCTGATACATATCATTGAATTTTTATGTAAAAGATTCAATAGCTTGGAGTCAGTCTATAGGTCATAATTTTTAGAGATGTTTATAAAATGATTCATATCATGAAATCTAGCAAGACAGTTGTAAGCTTTGTAGAGATATTTGAGCACATTATAAGGACATTATAATTCACACTATGGATATAATAATGATTATGTTTGTAGAAATTGGTAATGGTTTATTGAAAAGATGGTATTTAGAAAAAAGTTACTGTACCTGCATTTCAAAGTTTAATACAGTTATATTATACAGTTAATACCTATTTTGTCATTAAAGCTTCTTTCATCTTTTAACCTTTTACCCCATGAGAATATTGCGAAAAAATGGCCGTTTTCATTAAAAAGCCTCCTGTAACAAGTTCAAACTGCTATGAAACTATGAAAAATGCTTAAATGCTGATAAAACTTGGCACAAATGTTGACTAGACCATAGCCTCTGTAACAGTATGCTCAATCGCAAGTTAACAATGTAACAAGGGGACGTCTCAAATTTTCCAAAAATCACTATTTTGCATTGTTTTTTCCATCAAAACTGATTTCAAAGTGCTACAACTTCTCAATGAATGGAGATAGAGTAAAAAGCTTTTCAGCGTCGGTTACTAGTTACCCTAAGATCGACCTAAGGTAATTTTTAGCCTGTCACATGTCCAAAAGTTTCTTGGCGATGAGGGGACTACCGCCCCCTTCAACCCCCCCCCCCCAAACAGAAGGGGGCACATCCCCCTTCTGGCAACCCCATGATGTAATAATTTGGACAGGGGGGCGCCGAAAAAGTGGTCACTTTTTTCATCAACATTTCTCAAACGAAAAACACTGTTTGTGGTCTAAATAGGGCATTTTTTCACTGTTTGAGTCCTCAAAAGGGGGGGGGGACAAAAGCCGTCGAAACACGTATATATGAGGGAAAAGGTTAATCAATTATTGCACTATGGCCTTTGTATATTAACATTAGACACATTTGCACATGCGTCTTATGATATGATATGCTGAAATATGACCTTGACTTCAAAATTCACTAGACACTACAGCATTATGGCAGTTCAATTTTATTAGTAACAAAAAAAAATCTACTTCTGTTTATTTAATGCAGTGGCATAACATTTTTTACATATGCATTCTTGGTTATTTTGTTGTTGATGTTTTCATTTTACAGAAAAAAATGATGTGCGATTTTGTACCAACACAACATGTAAAATTAATACCAAGCAAGGAAGCAATGAAATAAATCACTTTTTTTTTGTTTGTAGATCAGAAAGTTGGCACAGTGTGTAACCGTCTGCTTAATTTGTTAAAAAAAACACTTACCACGGAAAAGGAAGTTGTTGTAATAGAAAATGAGAGTACAGTAGGAGCTGTTAATGAAGAGTTTGAAGTTGTAGATGAAGATACATCAATAGAGAGCAACAGCCAAGATATTACAGAAAAGAATGAAGGTAATGATGATCATATAATGATTGAAAATACACTTGGAGCGTATTGTCACCAAGTATTGCTAAACATTGTCAAGACAACCAAACGGTTTTCAAATGGTTGAAACAAAATGCAGAACAACATTTTTCATGGCAAATGTTCGATTTCTGTATATCGATTCATAAATTGGGTACTATTGTGACATCTAGGTGTATAAAAAATTTTTTCAGAAAGAAAGCTTAATCTTACGGCTAATCAACGACCTAAAGCACAATATTATTTATTATCCCCCGCCGAAAGGCGGCGGAGGATATAGAAATAGTCTCTGTCCTTCCGTCCGTCCGTCCATCCATCCATCCGTCCGTCAGTCCGACATTTTTGTCCAGAGCATATCTCAAAAAGTATTTGAGGTATCAACTTGACACTTCATAGATGGATAGATCATATTAAGGAGTGCAGTGTGCAAGAATGATAACTCTATCCTGCATAATTTTTCAGTTATTGCCCTTTGTTATTTTTCAAACTTAATTTTTGTCCAGAACATAACTCTAAAGGCTTTGAGATATCAACATGAAACTTCATAGGTGGATAGATCTCACTCAGCAGTTGTGCAGTGCATAATAAAGATAACTCTACCTGACATAATTTTTGAGTTTTTGCCCTTTGTTATCTTTCATACATAATTTTTCACTTGAGTAGAGCATTACTAAATAAGTCTTTGAGATGTCAACATGAAACTACATAGGTGGAAAGATCTTATTGAAGAGGAATGCTGTGCGTAAGAATGATAACTCTACCCTTTATAATTTTTGAGTTAATGCCCATTTTTATTTTTTTCTAACTTTTGTCCGGAGCATATCTCAAAAAGTATTTGAGGTATCAACTTGAAACTTCATAGGTGGATAGATCATGTTGAGGAGGAGTGCAATGCACAAGAATGATGACTCTACCCTGCATACTTTTTCAGTTATTGTCCTTTGTTATTTTTTAAACTTAATTTTTGTCCAGAGCATAACTCACGAAGCCTTTGCGATATCAACATGAAACTTCGTAGGTTAATAGATCCACCTCAGGAGATGTGCAGTGAGAATGATAACTCTACCCTTTATAATTTTTGAGTTATTGCCCTTTGTTATTTTTTTCTACTTTTGTCTGGAGCTTATCTCAAAAAGTGTTAGAGGTATCATCTTGAAACTTCATAGGTGGATAGATCTCATTGAGGAGTGCAGCACACAAGAATGATAACCTACCCTGCATTATTTTTCAGTTATTGCCCTTTGTTATTTTTCATGTTTATTTTTTGTTATTTTCAGCCATCAGTATTCACATAAGTTTCAAATCTGTAATCACTTCAGCCATCAGTTTTCATTACCACCTCTTAAACTTGAATTATTCTGCTCTACTACATATACACATTCGGCGGGGATGGCCATGTGAACATGGCTCTTGTCAGTTATTAACATACATTTTATCAATTTAAATAAAACTAATACTGTGAAATATAGGTGCAGAAGTTGTGTGTACAGAACCAGAACCAAAGATGAAAGTAACTTTGACACCGCTGGAAGTAGAAAACGTCACTAATGAGAATTTCCAACCACTTCAAGACACCAAGGAAGAAAATATACTATATCACTTGAAGGTAAGACCATTTTTAGAGTCAAGTTTTATTGTGGAGGAATACCTCAAGTGCTCCTTATTCCATTATTTTAGGCCATAGTGTGCACATTAATAGAACCCCGACAGTAAGTAAGCTACCTGGGTTGCTTTCTTTTATAAAACAATGTTAAGTCCCTGGCGGTTTCAAACCAACATCGGTGAGGAACAAGTGGTTAGAAGTCAGCGACCTTAACTTATCTGTCACAGATTTCCCCAAAGTATGAAGAAGGATGTCAACTTGTTTAATCGTCATTGATTAAATCTCTTTCTTAAAGTCCCATTAAATGAAGTAAAAATTATGAAAAGTAGGATAGTGTGGTATTAATTGATTGTGTGTTATTAAGGATTGTCATTAATATTCAGTACAGAATTTGTCTTTATTTCTAAAATTTACTCTTTATTTAAACAGTTATGAATGAATATTTTGCTTGACATCTTATATTTCGTTATCCATTTTCATCACAGTAAAAAAGTTGTGAGGTATCTCACAATTCGAGTTTGACTTATTCTTAATTTGTAATATCAGAACCATTCAGTTTGATATATGTGCTGTAGGATTATTACATATCGTATCAAAAGTTCTTTCTTTCTTTCTAATCATCGTTTATACTTTATTTAAGTTATAGATATTAATTGTTTGATTAAACAAATACTTTCTTTGAAGGAGTTTTAAATTTCATTTTCTCTAACTGCTGTCTTCTATCTTCAAGGCCTTGATAGAAGAAGTTCAGCATTCAGGGTCCACAGATAATTTAAACATGGCGGATGTCTCCATTTGGGATTTTGCGGGACAGTTTGTATTCTATGCCACTCATCAGGTGTTTTTGTCAAGGAGAGCGGTGTATTTGTTAGTCACAGACGTATCTAAAAGCATGGAGGACATGGTAAAAGATGATGAATGTTTCCAGGATAGCATAGGTGTTAAACATTGGAAAATATCAGGTATGCCACAGAAGTAAACTATATATTATTAGTTATAAAGATCGTTGACAGGTTATATGGCCCTATATAAACGGCTGTTTGTAAATATAACCCGAGCCGCTAGGCGAGGGTTATATTGCAAACAGCCGTTTATATACGGTCATATATCCTGTCAACAATCTTTATAACAAATTTATAATACAGCACGCATCATGTTTTAGAGAAAAAAGTAAGACTTCTTCATGAATCGACAGAAGCCCTGTATATAAAACTATATAAACGTCACGATTATCCAATGAAAAGCGACGTTACAAACGTGCAGTATTATATATATATATATATATATATATATATATATATATATATATATATATATATATATATATATATATATATATAAAGGGAGATAATTAAATTCAATACAGTTATACTTTCCCCTGCGTGGGATCACTTAAGATACAAGTGTGCAGATAAATTAATAGAAATGAGAGAATATATACA
Source organism: Ruditapes philippinarum (assembly GCF_026571515.1). Taxonomy (NCBI): domain Eukaryota; kingdom Metazoa; phylum Mollusca; class Bivalvia; order Venerida; family Veneridae; genus Ruditapes; species Ruditapes philippinarum. The sequence continues at coordinate 9,653 of NW_026859694.1, forward strand.
CACATACCACCACATCGATATGCCAGTCCAATTACGGCACAGCGCCTAGCAGAACAGTCATGAAAGCATAGCCACTGCTCATCCACCATCACATAATGATGGTTTCAGAACAGCTTTATATACAGTCACAAACTGCACTACACATTGAAACAAGCTCAACATTCTCATATATAGAGTTTGTTCTCTGTAAACATATCTCACAAATCAACGATGACATTTTATTGTCTTCTTCACTGATTGGGACCAGAGAACTATATATCTATTTCCGAAAGTCAACTGGATCACGTAAGATCAAGTAGATCCGTAGGATACAATGAATTTAGACAGATAAAGTATATATAGACAATAAAATGTCATCGTTGATTTGTGAGATATGTTTACAGAGAACAAACTCTATATATGAGAATGTTGAGCTTGTTTCAATGTGTAGTGCAGTTTGTGACTGTATATAAAGCTGTTCTGAAACCATCATTATGTGATGGTGGATGAGCAGTGGCTATGCTTTCATGACTGTTCTGCTAGGCGCTGTGCCGTAATTGGACTGGCATATCGATGTGGTGGTATGTGTGTATATATTCTATATATTCTCTCATTTCTATATATATATATATATATATATATATATATATATATATATATATATATATATATATAGGGACGCGAGAAGACAAAATATTTGGAATGTGTCAAATCACTTAATGCTTGGTTTTGGGGTATGGTGTATAAACTTGTAAGAATATTAGAAACCAAACGGAAATAACAAATATTAAATGCTATTTTGTTTTCTTAGAATTTTTCACATGAAGTAATAAAATAAGTCTCCATATGGAGAATAAAATACTGTAAAAACTATTTCATGTTTTAAAGCAATTTTGCTTGTATCAAATGCTTTGATTTCTTTCTGCTTTAAGTCTTATAAAAATACGTTATGCTCATTTTATTTTTATTGTGAAGTTGAGCTGAATTGACTATATATTTTCAAAAGATTACCTGTTACAATGGGGATTAATTAACAATTGAAATTGAAAAATGTTAAGGATAAAGTATGAATCTGCATTAAATATTTAAAGGCTGCCCCACTGTCTTGTAAATTGAACGTTATAGGTCATTTTCGTTGGATATTTATAGAAATTTTCTTATGCCATTATTGTCCTGTTCATGTGAAGGAAATAATAACTGTAAGGAATTAAACAAAATGTTAGCTTATTTTGATCTTCAGCTCTTCACTCACTATATACCTTTGGATGGGCATAATGTCACTTTATTATACAGTAATTTAAAATATACTGAGAAAGAACAAACAGTTTAGACTTTGGTAGTATCTTAATTTACCTCGGTAATGAGGATATATGGAACAAAAACTTTGGAGTACTTTAATCAATTATATCCTGATAATCAGACATAACTGCATTGCATATCCATTTACTTGATATAACTTAAGATAACTTAACAAGTAATTCACAATGTCTCCGTAAGCGATTGAAATCTAATCTATGATTTCGCCAGAGGATCGAACCAGCAACCCCAAAATTTTTTTTCCGTTGCTCCTTAAGATAAGCGTTCGGCCCCAAATGCTTGACATCAGTTATTTGTGTAGTTTATTATACCCCCAAAAACGAAGTTTGGGGGGGGGGTATATAGGAGACACCCGGTGGTCGGTCGGTCGGTCGGTTGGTTGGTCGGGCGGTCGGTCGGTCGGTCGGTCGGTCGGTTCAGACGTCCTTTGCATTTTCCTTGTCCGGAGCATAACTTGAAAACTAATTGTTGGAATTCAATATAACTACATACAATGGCCAAGCACATTGAGAGGAAGTGCAGTGCACAAGAACCATAACTCTATCTAAAGTTATTACAGAGTTATTGCCCTTTGTTGCTTTTCCATTGCGTTTTTTTTGGTCCGTTGCATTTTCCTTGTCCGGAGCATAACTTGAAGACTAATGGTTTGAATTCAATATAACTACATACAATGGTCAAGCACATTGAGAGGAAGTGCAGTGCACAAGAACCATAACTCTATCTTGACTAATTACAGAGTTATTGCCCTTTGTTACTTTTCCTTGTCTGGGGCGTTACTTGAAAACTACTGGTTGGAATTCAAAACAACTTCATACAATTGTCAAACACAATAAGGGAAAGTGCAGTGCACAAGAACCATAACTCTATCTAAAGTAATTACAGAGTTATTGCCCTTTGTTGCTTTTCCATTGCGTTTTTTTTTTGTCCGTTGCATTTTCCTTGTCCGGAGCATAACTTGAAGACTAATGGTTAGAATTCAATATAACTACATACAATGGTCAAGCACATTGAGAGGAAGTGCAGTGCACAAGAACCATAACTCTATCTTGACTAATTACAGAGTTATTGCCCTTTGTTACTTTTCCTTGTCCGGGGCATTACTTGAAAACTACTGGTTGGAATTCAAAACAACTTCATACCATTGTCAAACACAATAAGGGGAAGTGCAGTGCACAAGAACCATAACTCTATCTAAAGTAATTACAGAGTTATTGCCCTTTGTTGCTTTTCAATTGCCTTCTTTTTTTGTCCGGAGCATAACTTGAAGACTAATAGTTGGAATTAATATAATTACATACAATGGTCAAGCACATTGAGAGGAAGTGCAGTGCATAAGAACCATAACTCTATCTAAAGTAATTACAGAGTTGTTGCCCTTTATTACTTTTCCATTGCTTTATTTTGTCCGGACCATAACTTGAAGACTAATTGTTGGAATTCATTATAACTTTATACAATGGTCCAGCGCATTGAGAGGAAGTGCAGTGCACAAGAACCATAACTCCATTTTGACTTATTACAGAGTTACTGCCCTTTGTTTCTTTTCCTTGTCCAGAGCATGACTTTAAAACTACTGGTTGGAATTCAAAACAACTTCATACAATGGTCAAGCACAATAAGGGGAAGTGCAGTGCACAAGAACCATAACTCCATCTTGACTAATTACAGAGTTATTGCCCTTTGCCTTTCCATTGCTTTCTTTTGTCCGGAGCATAACTTGAAGACTTATTGTTGGAATTCATTATAACTTCATACAATGGTCAAGCACATTGAGAGGAAGTGCAGTGCATAGGAACCATAACTCCATCTTGACTAATTACAGAGTTACTGCCCTTTGTTACTTTTCCTTGTCCAGAGCATGACTTGAAAACTACTGGTTGGAATTCAAAACAACTTCATACAATGGTCAAGCACAATAAGGGAAAGTGCAGTGCACAAGAACCATAACTCCATCTTGACTAATTACAGAGTTATTGCCCTTTGTTACTTTTCCTTGTCTAGAGCTTAACTTGAAAACTACTGTTTGGAATTCAGTACAACTTCATACAGTTGTCAAGGACATTCAAAGGAAGTGCAGTGCACAAGAGCCATAACTCCATTTTGACAAAATACAGAGTTACTGCCCTTTGGTACTTTTCCTTGTCCGGAGCATAACTTAAAACGTACTGGTTGGAATTCAAAACAACTTCATACAATGGTCAAGCACAATAAGAGGAAGTGCAGTGCACAAGAACTATAGCTCTATCTTCAGTATTTATAGAGTTATTGCCCTTTGTTCTTTTTCTTTGTCTTACTGGACTTATTACAGAGTAATTCAATTAAACTTCATCAATGGCCAACCACATTGAAAGGAAATGCAACATACATGAACCACAATTATCTTTAATTGCCCACAACCATAACTCTATGTTTCAATTCTTTTACAAGGTATTCTGTTACTAGTAACATCCTCATTTCCGAAGCAGACTTGTGGGGGTATTAATCACATTTAGTGATAGTTCTAGTTTTTGTTATTCCGTTTCAAAGTGAATAAATTTACAATTGACACATTTTCCAATAGATATTGTTATAAAACGTTGCTTGATATAAATGTTGATAAAGATCTCAGTGATTTAGAATGACCATTTATCTGATAAATATTATTATTATGTTCTAGGACATTTTTTCTGCTTTATAAATATTTAAATGTTATAAAGAATCATGTATTTCACATTTGCCAACAACTTTCATGTTTTATTATTTTGTGGTCCGTTGTTTTGTCAAATACTTGATAATTACTATCAACCTAATTGTGCATTGTATTACCGACCCTACATTATTGACCACTGCACTTTTTTATGCCCGACAGAATTTCGGGCATGTAATGTTATACCTCCTGGCGTCTGTCCGTCCGTTTGTCCGTCTGTCTGTTAGCAATTTGGTTTCCGGAGCATAACTTAAGTTCCAATTGGCCGACAATATTCAAACTTAAAAGGATGATTGTCCATATCGGGTAGAAGACCCCTATTGATTTTGGGGTCACAAGGTCAAAGGTCAAGGTCACTATTCTTTTTAAAACTGAAAACAGTTTCCGGAGCATAACTTAAGTTCCGTTTGGCCTACAGTGTTCAAACTTCATAGGATGATTGTCCATATTGTGAAAAAGAACTATTATGATTTTGGGGTCACAAGGTCAACGATCAAGGTCACTATTACTTTTAAATTAAAAAGGTTTCCAGGGCATTACCAAAGTTCCATTTGGCCCACAGTGTTCAAACTTCATAGGATGATTATCCATATTAGGTAGAAGACCTTTATTGATTTTGGGGTCACAAGGTCAAAGGTCACCTTATTACCTTAAAACTGAAAACATTTCCCGGAACATAATTTAGGTTCCATTTGGCCCACAATTTTCAAACTTCATAGGATGATTGGCCATATTGGGTAGAAGATCCCTATTGATTTTGGGGTCACAAGGTCAAAGGTCATTATTACTTTAAAACTGAAAACAGTTTCCGGGGCATAACTTAAGTTCCATCTAGCCCACAATATTTAATCTTCAATGGATGAGTGTCCATATTAGGTAGAAGACTCATATTGATTTTGGGGTAACAAGGTCAAATGTCAAGGTCAATATTACCTTAAAACAGAAAACAGTTTCCGGAGCATAACTTAAGTTCAATTGGCACACAATATTCAAACTTCATAGTAGGATTTTTGTTTGAAGGAGGTTATACTTCATTTAATTCGCATGTCTTACAAATGCTTCATCTTTACTAAAAACACACTTTTGGGCATATAATGCTTTGCCTAGCGGTGCTATTATATTATCGTTTTTATTTTGGTTATGATAACTTTCAGAATTTGCTAATTTCTGGTTAAATTCAATCCACGAGTTTTGCGGTTCATCGGATGAGTCAGGCCCGCCTGTCCTGCTGGTTGGAACGCGTGCAGATAAGATAAAACAAGTAACGTGGCATTCATTTGTTTAATAATATTTTTGAAAATAATATCAGTCCCAGTGGTGTTTATCAACTATTTGACACCAATGTTAACTAATGACTCTCATATCCTTTCGACGGCCATCCGCTATACCCGTAGGACGGCCAAAGCGTAAGAAAACGTATCGAATTTTTACATTTCTGAAAGCCAGTCTTATTTTACGACCTGACGTCCATAGCGTAGTAAAACGTATCTAAAAATATACCTTTCTAGAAACCGTAGCGTAAATCAGCGTAAAACTTGAGTTTGTGTCATGCAAACCCGTAAAAACCTCGTACATTCTGGTTTTTTAATGTGTTTATGAAAAATCAAAATATTACGCTATGGCTGTTCAACTGCATACGATAAACAACAAAGCCATACCGTATAACACTGTTAATATTACGTTCAACTGCATTAAACAGACTCACAATCCTTGTTTTTTAAAACAAGTTCTGAACGTTTTAAAACGGTAAATTTTACGTTATTTACAGATATAGCCCATTAGAATACCCTATTGAGTACAACGTCCACAACGTTTTAAAACGTAATTATTGAAAATCAATGAAAATCAATTTTTCTCAGGAAGGGTGATTGATATTATGCGTTTCAACGTGAATTTTGTAAGTTCAACTCATTTTTGTTTCAAATAAGAGAACTGCTTACAGAAACTCCGTTTGATGTATCAATAAATGCATTTTAAAATACTATACCATTTAGAAGATTTTCTTCAATTAATTTTGATATCGATTTGATTACCACATTAATTAAAAAGTGTACTGTATATCTAAACATTTACTCTCTCTGTCAATAAAGGGCACTATACAATTAACATATTTGGTGTTTTTATTTGAACAACATTTAACAGAATGAAATAAATGAAAGGTAAACTTTAAGAATTTAGTCATTTAAAACTAAATTTTGGTGGACTTCCTACGACAAAACAGTAGTGGCTTTCAGGAAGCCAAACTTTTATACCGGTTTATTACGTTATAGCCTTCTTATGACTATAGCGCCAGGCTTTTGAGAAGTCGATTTTTGGTACGTTTTATTACGCTATGGCCGTCGAAAGGATATGAACTGAACAAGTGTGGTCATTTTTAGCATTTTTTAGCATTGGATCTCAGGTGAGCGTTCTAAGGCCATCGGTCCTGCTGGTTGGAATGTTTACAGATAAGATAAAAACGAGTGACGTGACATTTTATTAATTAAAATAGAGAAAAACAGAATCCCTAAAGAAAGTCCAACACAACACAATTGAAAATGTTGCAGGCTCGGTTTGATTGAGCCTGTTCATGGACGGTACTGGAAATTGCAAGGTACCGTCCACGCCCCATAGTACCGGCTTAAGCAGAATTCAACATTTAACACGAAAATGGTGAAATTTTGAATTTAGAAACATCCGCAGATGTGTTCATACGGCGATTATCATGGAACCTTCAATGTGACACAGTAGTGCCATTCCATGAAAAGCGGCGCATGGTCCCCACGTAAAAGAATGCTTGTGCCCTAAACGAGAAAACAATGGGCGGAACTAAATAAAATGGAATTTTGAAAGGGGATCTGAGGTTATGAAACCATATGTTTTAATGATATTTAAGAAATATCGGTTTTAGTTGTGTTCATAAGCTTTTTTCACCAGTTTGGAATTTTAATGAACGAAACATTGCTTATTAGAACTCCATCAAATCATATTATTCATGCTCTATGGGTCACATTTGACCCAACCCTGAGTGTCCATTAGTTAACGTATACTTCTTGTATAATTAATACTTTGTGGCTTAAACTGCACTGTCTACAGCTGGATATTTTGAATGTAGTCTCAAAATTGGCTCCAAGAGGGATAATATAGTTTTAAAAAATACTCGTTTACTATAGGATACACATATAAATCTTTTGGAAAATTACAATGATCAGAGTTTATTTGGTATGTAACAGTTCCTTGCGGAATTTTACAAGAAAATCATAAGGTTAAAAATTGCACTTCTAATTGCCCTCTAATTACCCTCTTATGCATTAAACAAGTGTGACCATTGTGAGCATTGGCTCTCATGTGAGTGATCTAGTACCGCCATGACAAGAACGTTTATCATTTTTATCGCCCGCCGAAAGAAGGCGTGGATATAGAAATAGTATTCGTCCGTCCGTCTGTCCTTCCGTCCGAAATTTTTGTCCAGAGCATATCTCAAAGAGGTGGAAAGATCTCATTGAGGAGGAGTGCAGTGCACAAGAATGATAACTCTATCCTGCATTATTCTTGAGTCATTGCCCTTTGTTATTTTTCAACCTTAATTTTTGTACAGATCATAACTCAAAAAGCCTTTGAGATATCAACATGTAAAGTTATAGGTGGATAGATCTCACTCAGTTGGTTTGCAGTGTACAAGAATGATAACTCTACTCTTCATTAATTTTTAGTTATTGCTCTTTGTTATTTTTCATACTTAATTTTTCACCTGAGTGGAGCATAACTCGAAACGTGTTTGAGATGTCAACATAAAACGTAATTGTGAATTTATCTAATTGAGGAGGAATGCTATGCGCAAGAATGATAACTCTTCCCTTTATAATTTTTGAGTTATTGCACTTTGTTATTTTTAGCTCACCTGTCACAAAGTGACAGGGTGAGCTTTTGTGATCGCTTTTCGTCCGGCGTCCGTCCGTCCGTCCGTCGTCCGTCAGTAAACTTTTACTTTAAATGACATCTCCTCATAAACCACTAAGCCAATTTCATCCAAACTTCACAGGAATGTTCCTTTGGTGGTCACCTTTAAAAATTGTTCAAAGAATTTAATTCCATGCAGAACTCTGGTTGCCATGGCAACCGAAAGAAAAAACTTTAAATATCTTCTTTTAAAAAACCATAAGAGCTAGAGCTTAGATATTTGGCATGAAACATCTTCTAGTGAGTGTCTACCAAGTTTGTTCAAATAAAAGCCCTGGGGTCAAAATTGGCCGGTCATTGATTTTCCCTATATGCATATAGTAAAAACTTAAAAAATCTTCTTTTAAAGAACCCAAAGAACTAGAGCTAAGATATTTAGCATGAAACATGTTCTAATGGGTGTCTACCAAGTTTGTTAAAAAAAAGCCCTGGGGTCAAAATTGGCCCCGCCCCGGGGGTCATTGATTTTCCCTATATGCATATAGTAAAAACTTAAAAAATCTTCTTTTAAAGAACTCAAAGAGCTATGGCTAAGATATTGAGCATCAAACATTTTCTAATAGGTGTCTACCAAGTTCGTTCAAATAAAAACCCTGGGGTCAAAATTGGCCCCGCCCCTGGGGGTCATTGATTTTCCCTATATGCATATAGTAAAAACTTAAAAAATCTTCTTTTAAAGAACCAAAAAAGCTAGAGCTAAGATATTTAGCATGAAACATGTTCTAATAAGTGTCTACCAAGTTTGTTCAAATAAAAGCCCTGGGGTCAAAATTGGCCCCGCCCCGGGGGGGTCATTGATTTTCCCTATATGCATATAGTAAAAACTTAAAAAATCTTCTTTTAAAGAACTCAAAGAGCTATGGCTAAGATATTCAGCATCAAACATTTTCTAATAGGTGTCTACCAAGTTTGCTCAAATAAAAGCCCTGGGGTCAAAATTGGCACCGCCCCGGGGGTCATTGATTTTCCTTATATGTGTATAGCAAAAACTTAAAAAATCTTTTTTGAAAAAACCCAAATAGCTAGAGTTAAGATATTAAGCATGAAACATCTTTTAGTGAGTGTCTACAAAGTTTGTTCAAATAAAAGACCTGGGGTCAAAATTGGCCCCGCCCCGGGGGGTCATTGATTTTCTTTATATGTGTATAGCAAAAACTTAAAATCTTCTTTGAAAAAACCCAAATAGCTAGAGTTTAGATATTAAGCATGAAACATCTTCTAGTAAGTGTCTACAAAGTTTGTTCAAATAAAAGCCCTGGGGTCAAAACTGGCCCCGCCCCAGGGGTGTCATTGTTTTTAACTATATGTGTATAGTAAAAACTTAAAAAAAATCTTCTTTTAAAAAGCCCAATGAGCTAGAGCTTAGATGTTTAGCATGAAACATCTTCTTATGGGTGTCTACCAAGTTTGTGCAAATAAAAGCCTTTGGGTTAAAATTGGCCCTGCAACGTTGGGGGGTGGGGGTTGGTTGGGCCTATATACAGGTGAGCGACCTCAGGGCCATCATGGCCCTCTTGTTAATACTTTTTGTCCGGAGCTTATCTCAAAAGTGTTGGAGGTATCAACTTAGAGGAGTGGAGGAGGAGTGCAGCATACAAGAATGATAACCTACCCTGAATTATTTTTCAGTTATTACCCTTTGTTATTTTCAGCCATCATTATTCACATCTGTAATCACTTAAGTCATCAGTTTTCATTACCAAAAGACCTCTTAAAATTGAATTATTCTGCTCTACTACATATATATTCTTCCTATGAGCAAACACATTCGGCGGTGGATGGCCATGTTGACATGGCTCTTGTTCAAATTGTTTCTTATCTTCCAAAACAAACATTCTTACAAAGATTGAATATCTTTTGTTATTTACAACTTTTAATGTATTATGTGTACTGAAGTGTATATTTTTAATTATAGCTTTTTCCAGAGAAAACAAAGCAAATGGCAATTATAAACAATTATTTCTATGAATTGAGATCGCTTTTTCACAAGGAATCCATAAGTCATCTGATAGAGGAAGACTTTCCAGTTGATAATACTATCAAAAACGGCAGCATTGATTTACTAAAAAAAAAAATTGTCGAATCCGCGAAGGCACAATCATATTGGGGAGAGATTATTCCAGCAAAATGGATAACATTGGAAAACAGCATTGCCATTCTGAAAAATGAGGGTTCAAAGGTAAGAATACATTTTATACAATTTCAGTAAGAAAAAGCAAATGTAGAAATGTAATTCATTCTTGCAATGTCTGTTACAATGAATGCTCTTTCTATCCAATTAAAAGTTGAACAAATGGGTGGAATAATTAATATTTGTCTCATTATATTTGTATCAGATAGAAGGATGAGGGGTTGCCTTAAAGGGTTGCGGTGTCAGAAAAGCAGCCACCGTTTATCCCTGCGTGATCGTCAGAGTCGACTAAATGGGTTCGAATTACTTGAGTCTATGCACCTTGAAGGGTGTTTTGACCTAGTGTTAAATTGTGCCCGGACTACTAATATCAGTTTTTCATATTTTGCACGCAATGAGATCGTGTGATGACTCGTAAGCATTCATCACGACAAAATTATATGAAAATTGCAGACTCAATTTGTTTGAGTCTGTATATGACGGATAATGAAAACGTGCAAATTCTCACAGTTCAAAGCACCGAAAGCCAACGGAAAACATATTTGGAATGGTATGTGTCGTGTGTGTCAAATATCATCAGATGAAAAATGATAGCGATTACAGAAATATTTCTTTTCTTTCTTTAGGGTAGTTATTCTTGCAATGTCTTATTCTTGTAATAGAAAACAATCATTTCTATATTAATTGTAGGTTCTACATATAGACATGTTGCGGCGTCTGAACAACACATTGCCTGTTCCTATAGAAACAGATGAAGTACTGAAATTATTTTTAAGGTTTCATCATGAATCTGGAAATATTCTATATTACAGGTATAGTATGACTTTGCAAACTCTGCAGATCTTTTCCATGACTTATAAAAGTTGTCACCTCAGAGGAAAAGTTTCTTACACCATTTACTTTTTTAACTAAATCACTTAGAAAGTTTAAGAAGCTCGTGTTTTGATATTTTCTGGATATAAAGCTGAATAATTATGGGAATGTACTGAGTGACATTCAGTGACATTTTACTCATTTTTTCAATGTCAAGTTGAGGTGAATTAGTAATTCATTGCAAGATGTATTTTATGGACTTTTACCTGTGCACTCACCATTTACATTTGGATGGGGATATTGTCACTTTAATTAATTGATTCTAAGACTTTGCTGGTATTTGTGTTTTACCTTGAAGCTATAGCAATGTGTTGATTTATCTTAATTTTTATGTTCTATCTTTACTTTATAATTGAATATTATTATAAGGGTGGATAATCCAATTAGAATTAACAAGTAAGGGACATAGATCATTTATTTTATTAACTTTAAAACTTAAAAGGCACTGTAAAATAAGGCAACAACATTTAATTGCTATTCTTAGTGATTTATAAAAAAGGCGATGTTTTACATTTCCAAATATATCATTTCACATTAACTTTTTTTATTTTAATTGATATTCTCAAAAATATTTAGGTTTGTGCATGATCAATTTGCGCTGTTTTTTATTGTCCATAAATGTTGATATACTTTGGTTTTTTTTATTTTGATGTCTCGCCCATGGGTAAGTTTAGATTAAAACAAACATTTGTATTCCCTTGTGAAATTTGAATGTTTATAATGTGAAAATAATAAACCATTTGATTCAAGTGTTTATTTGCTTAATTTTTTAAACATTTCTGATGATTTTTGCAAAAAAAGTTTTTTGTTGAAAAACCTCAAAGCTAAACTTTGAATATTTCAGCGATGATAACTTAGGTGATACAATTGTCCTTGACCCCCAGTGGTTGATAGACGCCTTCAAAAGCATTATAACCGCCAGAATGTTCTGCTGCAAAAGCCGAAAAATTTTTCGAAAATTTGGGAAAATGTTTTAAAGGGGACCGGGCCCAAAAATTTACTCGAGCTTTTTGGTGGGGTGTAATGTTCAAGTATTTGTGATGTAAAAAAACTTTTCGTCGAAATGTTTTATGTTTGTAGCATTTATTTATAGCATATATTTTTCAGAAACAGATAGAAAGAGTTTATATAAGGCTTAACAATATTAACTCAGAATAGTGAATCTTATAGGCAAAAAGATATAAAAGGGGAAAAACAGGTTTTTACAGGGTACCAAAATAAAAAATTTGCCTAGTTAAAACTCGGGTTTGAATAAAAGGCTTCTCATAATTGGGGTTGCTTGTTTTGAGTTAAGCTACCAAGTCATACAATCTTAGCATTGACTTAAGCATTATTTTCGCAAAATTTACGTATTTTTCGTGTGAATAATGTTAACAAAACAGTCTGCTTGATGCGGAAAAATTTAAAATTGCGAAATTTTTAGGTTTTTTTAAAATTGCATTTGTCGCCGCAAAATAGAGTTTAATGCCTTTGGTTTTGGCCACTAACGCAAGAAATCGTTTAGTGGCTTGGAAAAAATACCTGCATGTAAACTTAAAGTATATTTGTTTGAAGGATACTTTATTACAGAAATTATAACCGACATTTCCGTGTGACTTTATCAAGACCCAAATACTTCATTAATGTTCTAACAGTAGATGAAAAATTTTGAATTTATTTGTTTATAGATGCAATTTGGAAGCAAAAAGAGTATAGTGTCTTTTATGAACACAGAGACATTCTACTTGATTATATGGAGAAACTTGGAATCATCGCTAAACCACACCAGTTTCCACATGTAACTAATGTAAGATTAAATTCATTGATTTGCTTAAGAATAAAACACATGTTTTGTGCATGCATAAGCCTGGAAGATAAAATTGTGTCTTGTAACTGATTTACCTGGTACTTTATGCAAACATTTGGCAAGTTGCAATCAGGTTTATTTGATGGCTTATGATAATTAATATATAATAGTTCATATCATTGCTGATAAATGTTTGTTTTCGTTGGGGGTTGTATTTTAGGGGGTTGGGGGATTTCCTTTAGGGTCTGAGGTAATACTTACAGATAGAGAACTCTTACATGTATAATAACAACAAAAGTGCGTATGTCAAGATTACAGATCCGGCGGGCAGGAACCATTCGCACCTGCTTAACACTCCCTCTATGAACATAGCTTGATGTTTTTCAAGTTGTATTTCTTAAAGATTATTGTATTACAAACACAATTTGTTATTTTCTTAATTGTTGACAATAATCATAATTACAATAAGATAAAGTTATAAGTAGTAAAGATACAGATACAGACAGGAAATCATAAAATAACTATATTGATAACTGTTATATGTAAATATTCTATACACGTTATCAATTTATCAATATTGTTTGTTGAATATCATAGGAAACAGATTACTACTTTGCTCCGTGTGTCCTGAAAACACCACCGCCAGATGATTTGTTAATTCAAAAAGAGAGCACGGACAGTAGATCCACCAGTAAACTGTGTTTGACAACCGAATTGCGATTTCTACCCACAGCTGTCTTCAACAAGCTCCTAGCAGCTTGTATCAACAGATTTGCACTGCCAGAATCGGATGCGAAACATTTAATTTTCTGTGGATATGCAGTTTTAGATCTCGAAGGAAATCATACCATTCATTTGTATTTTTTCGATCACGTCATTCAGATTTGGATTACAAAATTTAGCTCCAAGAAGGAAGAGCCATCCAATCGTTTATGTTCTCAAGTTTATGCTTTTGTCTTAGACATTCTCGCCAACGGCTTGCACCTTTCGGATCATCTGAAGGTGTTCTTCAAATGTCAGTCTTCTCAGCACAATTCAAATGAAAACATGTTTTCGGAAGAACGACTTTTAAAAGGTACAGATGTTGTTTGTAAATGCAGAGCCGGATGGCACGTGTTACAATCTAATGAGCTTACCAATTACTGGCATTGTAAGTACATGTAGTAGTTTTATTTTGATTTAAACATTAAGCTTACATATTTTACACTTTTGTAGCTTTTCATATTTAGTAGAAAGATAACTTGCATGGTATTCTTTCTTTGGATGGAGTTAGAGTCAGTTGGGTCAATGTCACCAGTGTTAAAAATAAATTTTTACACTTTTGACCATACAACCTTTATGCATTGACAGATATATTTCATATTTGGTAGGTAGATAATTTACATGATACTCTTCTTTTTAATTAAGATAAGGGTCGGTAGGTCATGTGAAGGATTTCAAATTTCTACACATTTGCTTATACAGCCTTCATTTTTGTACTCATGTTTTTATTATATTTGGTAGGATGATAACTTGCATGGTCTTCTTCCTTTGGATTGTATTAATGGTCAGTTGGCTAAAGGTCACCAGTGCTACAAATAGATAGCGACTTTATTTATGGACAGATGTCTGTCATGTTTGGTTGACAGATAACTTGTATATTTTCCTTTTCAATAAAATTAGTGGTCAGTGGGTCAAGGTCAAAAAGGCTAATTATACATTTCTACACATTTGCTAAAAACAACCTTTATTTTTGACAAATTTTCATATTTGAAAGGATGATAACTTGCATCCTTAGATTGAGTTAGGGGTCATTTAGGTCAAGGTCCCAAGCGTTAAAAAAAGTTTTTTTTACACTTTTTTAACAGCTTTTGTTGTTTGTGTTTTTTTTATCATTATGTTTCATGCTTACAAGAAACAAGTACCGAAGGTGGTCCTTTAAGTTCAAATGGAGTTTGGGGTCGCTGGGTTCAAGATACCGTTCTGCATTTACATGTATATATATATTATATTATATATATATATATATATATATATATATATATATATATATATATATATATATATATATATATATATATTGATAGAGTTGATATTTTTCAACTTCATCATATGTCATAGCAATAACTTGCCAACTAATATGTTTCACATGTACAAAACAAACGCCATGACTCTGTCAAGTTACATAACTGTGTTTACATTTTTTACTATTTTCCCTCCTTGACTCAGTAAATGGGTAAATAGTTTTTGAAATATTGTAACTGACAAGGATCTGAGCCGGGGACATTTGTGTTAAACAAACACGTTCGTGTTTACATTTGTCCTTGATACTCGCACTAATTCTTCATTCATTTCCTAAACTGAATACTCTCGCTGATCTTCATTTATTTCCTAAATTTGATACTCTCACTTATTCTTAATTCTTTTTTATTTACATTTAATACATTGACTAATTATATATTTATTTCTAACATTTAATAAACTTAGTAATTCATAAATTTATTCCCTACATTTAATACTCTCACTGATTCCTTCTTTATTTCTTTAATTTGATTCTTTCACTATTTTTTTATTCATTTTCGAAACTAAATTTATTTATTTACATCGATTCTTCATTTATTTCCTAAATTTAATACTCTCACTAATTCTTTATCAATTTTATCAATTGATTACTCTCATTTATTGTTCATATATTTCCTAATTTTGTTTCTATCTCGCTAATTCTTGATTAATTTCTTTAATATTATACTCTCACTGATTTTTCATATACTTCCTAAATTTGATTCTCTAACTAATTCTTCATTTATTTTCTACACTTAATCAATTTCTTTCCAATATTTTATACTCGTACTAATTCTTCATTAATTTCCTTAACTTAATACTCATACATTTGATATTCTCACTTAGTTTACATTTATTTCTTAAACGTAATATAATAGTCCAACTGAACCATCATTTGATTCTCTCATTTGTTCGCATTCATTTCCTAAAGTGAATACTTTCACTAATTCTTCATTTATTTCTTAAACTTAACATTTTTACTGATTTTGATGTTTTTACTGATAATTCATTCATTTTCTTAACTTACTTATCTAAATGATTCTTTCTCATATTTTAACTTTACTTCATCTCAATAAAGTTTTCAATAATTGAAAAGCATAACTAGTATATTGTGTTAAGAAGGAGGTTATTATAAGTGTAATTCTGACATTTAATATTGATTACACGATCACTATGTTTCTGTTTCTGTTCTAACAGATACTAGTGATGATCTGATAACGGATGAAATGGCGACCCTCAGTTCAGGTCCAGCTTCATTGTCAAGGACGCACTGGAAACAGTGCTTTCTGTTTCGTCTGCAAATGCTGATTATAGACGGTGGACTACTAATACTAAGAAATATTTTTGATCAGAAACTTCAAAATGTTTCTCTAAGCGCATTTTTGCAACAAGAGAGGTCAACAATAACCAAACTAAAATCACGCGGAATAATTACCCAGGTACAATATGATCTACTGTTTCCATCAGGTGGCAGCGGTCCAACTACAACAGACCTAGACATCACATTAATCATATGTCTCCTAAGAAACATCAAGTCATTCGGGCTGAACAAGAACTTTCAATGGAACTCAATTCCTGCAGCAGGCGATACCTCAATTGAGGCTGATATATCTCGTCTGAGAATATACAGAAACGAGGTATTTTCTTTTTATTTTGACGAAAGATCATCAAAACGCAAAGCAATCTGATTTATACTCGGGAGAACTACGAGCCCTCGTTCAAATTAGATGGCCTCGTATGTCGATGCTCTCTCTATAATATTTACGTGCTTTTAATGTACAAAAATAGGCATTTTAAGGGTTTTGTTGAGCTAGCTTTTGAATTATTGAATGTAATCTATATAACGAAATTTATAGTTATATTTTATTCTGCTATTGTTTATAAGAAAAAATATGTATTAGTTACATTATATGTAATATTGCAACGGATGGGTTACAACAGTTATATTAAATGAATAAACCTATGATGGCGTAGCCTTACATATCAATTTCATTTTGTTACAGCTATGTAAATGTTATGTATGTAAATGTATATATTCACTCGTTCTTTAGCTCAGTTGCATATCTTCAACAAGTGAAGTATCAATAAATGTCTTCAAAGCAAAGTGGACGGAGATCGAACAGGTTAGACAGACCATATGAACTTTTTTATTTTCTTATGTCTTATTATCTTTGATCGTGGAACTAAGATAAATTATTTTTACATTTTTACAGCCATTGCACTTTACCATAGTGTTCCAACTGAAAATTCATTATAGAAGAGTCATAAGAATGGGTAACCCCCAAATGTTTTGGTCTTTGGTGGGAAATAGCCACTGAACGACGAGTGGGTGTTTGTGTGCGTGTTTGTGTGTGTGTATGGGGTGTTTGTGTAGCAGTCACGTACGTAGCTCCGGCGACGGCTTTTTCCTTTGATCGGCGACTAGGCATCATTCGAGTCTGATAAAATATTGAAATGCCCGCGTGTTGTTGCCAAACTAAAATCAAACAAAACAAAAAGCCGTCGGCGCAGCATCATAGAGAAGAAGGAGATTATTCGTCGGGCAAAGGACATGCTACTGCCAATCAATGCTTGTCTAGGCCCGCCTAAATTTGTATCAATTGACGTCGGAGAAAGAGTCGGAAAAATCACAAACTTAGGCGATGTATACAAAATCGGTTGTAGTTGGGCGAACACCGGCGATAAGGCACCGAGGTTGACACTTCTAAAAAAAACACCAAAAATTCCACCTATCGATCTGAAATAATTTAGTAGAAAAAGAAACTGGCCGGCACCTCACTGATAAAAACGCTATTTAAGAGGGCGATGCGCCGATCGACAGATTAATCTCCGAATCGCACATTAATTTCTAAAAATAATTAATGATACACCGAAAAACCCGTCAGTATCCAACTTTCGGCGCGTCGGAGCGGTTATGTGACATAGTTTTAGCATTGAGTCAACCTTAAAAAATATCGTTCCGGGTATAATTCAAGATAAAAAAAAAGAGATAAAAAAAAACCCCTTAAGAAGCCAACACGAAAAACGGGAAATGTTGCAGGCTGGGTTTGATTGACCCTGTTCATGGAGGGTACTGAAAAGGCAAACTCCCCTCCACCCCCCCAAAACAACGATTTTTTTAAAAGCAGAATTCAACATTTAAAAAACATGAAAAACCCGCAGATGTGTTCATATGGGGTTACATGGAACCCTTTAAGTTTAAAGTTAGTGTATTCCTGAAAAGGCCCTATGGTCCCAGTAAGAAATGCGTGTGCCCTAAACAAGATAACAATGGGCGGAACTAATTAAAATGGAATTTTGAAAGGGGGTCTGAGGTTATGAAGCCTAGATATCACATAAATGACGTCAAAAGACAAATTTAAAAAGCAGGCCACATATCCTGAGGGTGATTCAACAGTATTCAAGTGAGGTATACTGGAACCACTCAACAAGAAAGATGCAGAATAGAAAAAACTAAAATACCACAAGCACAACAATAATGTCGTGCTGAACGATCTTTACGGATCGGTAATATAACATCCCTGATTGAATGTACGGGGCGATTTTTAACAGCCTCCACACGGCACAAACAACGCTTTTGTGACGATAAAATAGAGAGAAATAAGGATCCTAAAGAAAGCCCAACACGACAAAACTGAAAATGTTATAGGCTTTGTTTTAGTGAGCCTGTTAATGGACGGTACTGTCAAGTGCACACTACCGTCCACGCTCCCTAGCACCGGCTTAAGCAGAATTCAATATTTAACATGATCTGGTAAAATTTTGAATTTTGAAACATCCGCAGATGTATTGAAAACATGTATTGTTTCAGGTTACGTCATTCTCTCTGCTAAATCATTTCAAGTAGAAATTTACTATTTGTTCCAGGTCAATAGTCAATTTACTTTTCGTTTTCATTGCACAAAAACAATATATGTTAAGTGTATCTTCTATACTTGTTCCATACTTGTTTCTAAACATCAACATTATTTTCATATTGAGCTTCTCTTACTGTATATCTGGAAGTATTAAAAGAGGTAAAAATAATTTTAACATATTTTTACGTACATATATTAACTATTTACTTTTTTAATATATACGTTTCTGTTTTGGTATCTTATTTTATATGAAATATTGACGAAATTGATGGTATTTACTATGTCTTTTCAGGTTCTTTTGAGGTTGAACACGGCGGTGTCTCCCATACCAGGCCTGCAAAAGATAATTGATGACTTTAAAGTGAATCCACTTGATCCATTTGCGGAGATAAGGGTTCAGAATGCCATAGACAGTTGGAAAATGTTAGAAAAGGGGGTAGAAGCAGATTTAAAACTGTTGAAAATGGAGGAGGAGAAGATTAAATGTACTCTGAGAGTGCAAGATCAAACCACGAGAAAGCATGCACAGAGTATTGATGAATTTAACAAAAAGACGTGCAAACTTGATAAACAAATACAAGAATTGAAATTAAAGGAAGAAACTAGGAAAGGTAAATCTCAACTTTGAGTTTATTTCGAGATTTTTGATATTTTGTATGTGTGTATTATAAAACTGAACAAAATTATATCATGAAAAGTTTAAAATAAAACGATAAATAATATATATTTTTTTCAAATCATTAAAAAACAAATTATTGTCTTATTTCAATCATATCGGACAGTTATGAATGTTTTTACCAAAAACTTCATATGCTTATTACATTCATGACATTTATCATCAATCTTATAAAATATTTACTTCTATTTATCATTATAATGGTGATCAAAATAATGATTGCTTAGTTGCTGGTGATCATGAAGATGATGGTGGTCGTCGAAATTTATAACATATCTCAAAACTTGAGGGCAATGGAAGGTTTTTTAATTATACCGAGACTCAAAGAGTTTTTTATGCAATTTTGTCTTAGATAATATGACCAGACATATTGAAGAAAAAATGTTATACAATTTGACAGTCCGCCATAATCTCAAAAGGGTCGGGTATTCTTAATGGTCATGCCGATGTCCGACCACACCCATTTTGATAAACATTTGAAAATAAGTCCAAGTCCAAAACAAAGATTGTGTTGCCTTTCTTCGGCAAAGCTTTCCACATGAGCCCTAGTAACGTGTTTTGAAATTGTTTCATGAACCCTCTGAGAGTTTCTAATTCTTTCAGATGCTTCTCCATTTAAATAAACCAGCCATTTAAAAGTGACACCATTTTGTATAACATTTAACAACGGAAAATCAATTTTAATGTTGATTTGTTGGCAGAGCTGTATAGATACATCCACAATACTATTGGACAATATTTATGTTGCGCGTAGAATAGCCTGTTGCCGGTAGAAGATTTGATTGCGGAAAAAACAGCTGTTCAGTAAATTGTAGGCGACACCCATTTACATCTACCAGATATCATTGACCCTAACAAATTTACAAATTAGCGATCAGAAAAAAAAACACTGTATATTTTTATTTCATTTGTTTATTTATTTTGCATAAATGCCATCCATGCCCTATATTGTTTTGTTTATCTTTACTGGAGGTATTTGAAAATAAAGCAATTGAATTAACCCAAATTACTAGGTTATTTGTTGCACAAACGAGTTTTATATATGCATGCTGATATATAACTTGTGACAATATTTTAGACATTTATGTATATTCCCGAATATATCCAAATGTCCAATATAAACTGGTTCTTCTTTTATGTCACTTTTTACGGTGTTCCGTTAAGACCACACCATATAAATAAAGCAATTTGGAACGCAAAGATTGATTAAATTGAAGAAGTTTTATCTTTTTAGTACGTTTGAAATTGAAGTTATTCATCATTTTCACCTTTAGCTAGCTCCGAACAGACTGACTATGTCAGAATAGTAAGCAAACCTAAATTGAGGGACCACATAGGGCAATCTGATTAAAATCAGCTCTTCATATCGCCCCGCTTTTAGATTTGACCGTGCCGTATACGAAATCATTCCTGGTGAGTTTTCACACAGCCAATCATCGGCGACCTTTCATAATTAGTTTTTAATTTTAACCCTGGGAAAATAATACTGAGTAGGAAATAAAGAACAAAAATGGCGTTGTCCATATAGCCGCGAGGTAAATTGCCAAAATATCTTGCCCATTAAAAATTGACTATACTATTTCAAGTTAATTTGTAAAAAATAACTTCAAACATTTTTTTTAACAGAAATCAACAATTTGGATAACGGTATTTTGATATTTTGTCTCATGCGTTTGATTGCATGTCTAAAAAATTAGTTTTCTTTGGAAATCCGAATTTGTCAGCTGAGTACGTGTCAAAATCACTTAATTTTGTCTACAAAGGATTTTTTGCACAAATGCGCTCGTTTCCTGATAGATATTTCATGAACGGGAAGGGCTAGAGGCTTGGGGTCGACTCGTTTGGTAGCTAATACAAACATAATCTAGTGATTTTTTTTCATTGTCTGGACAATTGTTTTCACAACGGCCCGTGAAATAAATTCCTTGCTCGTAGGCTCGAATCTGGAGTTTCCGGTCTTCTTATAGTATATTTTTAAAGGGGGCATATTTTACAATTTTTTGGGTTTATTGACACTTTCAGGTGAACACAGGGTTTTTTTTTATCTATCTGGTCATATTTTTCTTCCCAGGTCCGATACTCGTGCCTGTGGCTAAATGTATTCCCGGTTATGCATTAAGGCATGAATATATAATAATTTCATTGCGCCCGTGGTCGAGTGGTTAAGCTCATTTACACACTTGCTCCTTACTACTGTGGGATCCTGCCAATCAATGGATTCTTTCATGTACAGCAATTATCCAGTTGACGAAATGAACGTCAGTGAATTTACTCTGCTTGTCCGCTTGTACCTGAAACGGAGGGTCACATGAATTATTCCTTTACCAATAAAGCTATTGTCGCCATATCACATGTAACATGACCTTGACCTTTAATCCAGTGTCTCCAAACTCCACTAAAACTGAAAGGACATTGGCATTGATGATATTGACCTTCACCAAAATGACCCATAACGGTACTCTAAAAAGTCAACCTCCAAAGGCATGTAAGTATTAAACATGAATGACATCAATTTAAAAGTAGAAGACATCTAGAGTTCAGACACAAGTAAATTTTGCAATTATATAGTGGATTCAATGATCTACAAACTCCGAGTGTGACATTAACTTTAGAAGAAGAGACACATTTTTATCACGCGACACAAAGTTTAGTGTACAGGCCATTTGTGCTAAGTGGTTTCGTAACATCCTTCAATGCGTGATAAAGTTACAGCCTGGACATGAATGTTTACCTTCAACCTCTTAGTGTGACCTTGACCTTTAAGGTAGTGACACTGGCCTTGGACACAACACGTCGTCTTAATGTGGTAGATATTCGTGGCAAATCTTTAAAATCGTACAGTTAGTTACAAAGTTACAGTCCGGACACGATCGTGTGTATCTTTAAATTCTTAATGAATGGAATTCTTTTGGATTTTCGTGCAGTTTTCCTCGAACTATTCTTTCCGTCGTGGGTTCTGGTGTAAACGGACGCATAATTCAGAATTTTTAAGAAGTCATACCACTAAACGATGTTTAAAGGGACTCTACTGAGGTTTAAAAGTCTAAAACATAACATTTGGATTCCTTACATAAATGAGCTGGAGCACTTTAAACAGAAATATATGCAAAGATATTTAAGAAATATACTTTGAGATAAATTGTAATTGTATTTTTATGCTTTTCTTAACCCGATTTGCGTGAAAAAAGTTCAAACGCTTTTCATTTAAAGTCATATTTTTACAATTTGAATAATTATTCTGGAAAAACCAAGTGCGCGAATGATGTAAAATTTTGAATTTTGCACAAAGATCAGTAAGTCAAAACCAACACCAAATGATACATTTATCTGGAAAAATATTTGTCAAAAAAACTTTTAAATTCAAACAAACCCTTATTACATATTGATTTTGGCTAAAAACAAAGTAATTCCATTCGAGCTCCATATGTGCTGAGAAGATCCATGTGTGCATGAAAAAATAAACCATCAACATAAATATGGATATCCATAAAGCAATCAATGTTTTATACTTTTGTATACCATTCTGTTATTTAACCTTATATTCGGAATAAAAGTCGAGTTTGAATAATACCATCCATAACAATAGAGATAAAAGACATTTAGTATATAACGATATTGATTAGAGACAGTAGACATTTTATTTTATTCCAATAGACTTTAAAGTCGATGAGGACATACGATAAACAAAATAACGAACATAGTATGCCATCAACAAATATACATGATATCAACAATCATCCAATGTTTCGAAAAGATCAATTTTGATTGATAAAGAAAATACCTGCCGCCTTTTTCATAAGTAGATATGTAATAAACATTTTCATATCTACCTTAATCTTTAAAGCAAACCACTAACTTATAGGTTAAAATATTCTGTATCGTAACTTAATTATGCCGGTGTAGAGTTATAAAATTAAGTTTGAGGAAGTATAAAAACGCACTTGCCACTTTTTACAGTAAAATTATTTCCAATTCATACCACACATAAGTACAATAGCAAGTATTTGACTGGGATTGTTGCGGTAATAGATCATATTTATTTTGTAAATAATGAGTGATTATCATACGAAAATAACTGAAACATAATATCGACTTGTAACATGTTACTTCTGTTCAACTGACCCATTATAAATCACTACAAAGTATATCTTAATTACCGATATGTTGATGTGTTGATTATGAAACAATTACAATTTGCTGTCAAAATAATAAATCGATTGAAGTTTACCATTTTCATACCAAGTTTACCATTTTTATACCAATCTTCATTTGAGTTCGCATTGTTTACTCTACACAATAGAAGCATATTTCTTTTGAGGAAAGTTTTTATAAGATAGATCTATTTTTATACTTCTTTCACAATTTATGACAATCAATAAGAAAATAATTGTGCCTGTAAGTGGAGATCTATCAAATATATACACTTGTGGAGAAATGAAGTGATGAATATCCATTTGAATTTAAACAGTAAATATACCAGTCTACTTCTTGTACTCGCAAGAAAGATACAAAGTAAAGTGAGGTACAGTGATCGGAAGTAACATGTGCTTGTACTCGCAAAACAGGGTACGTATTGAATTGTATTGGCTCGCAAGTTATTGAACAGTGAGTTCGTTTATAAAATAGTGTGTAAAATATATTATACGATACTTTTATAAAGATTTTGTCACTTTCCTTTGTCATAAAAGATATATATTTAACCTATGCTAAAATTTGATATCCATATGGGCTGGATCAAAAATATACACGTATGCCAGATGTGATACCACCGTGATCATGGTACTTTCTCATGTTTGTTTTTTAACATTTTCATCCCATCTGGTTTAAGCGTTTTTGTCCTTATATGTTTGCATCCCTTCGTTTTGAACACAGGCAATGACCCAAATGGTACACCATATTTCTATGATCACCACTTTCATACACTTTGAAGCAATTTATTTCAGATGTACCCTATTGCAACTCATGCAAAGCTGTTCTCCTCGCAAAATGATATTCTACGCGCAGCTGGTTAACGGGTGTGAATCATTGACAATACAGTGCTCATCGTCTCTTGTACTATTTATAGTTAAATGTTTTTTACAGTTTATCTAGTGCAGCTAGGTGCATTTTAAATTAAGTTAAGTCGCAGTTCTACAACAAATTAAATTTATAGATTTAAATAGCAAAAAATGATTAATGCATAGCGCATACAACAAAAAGGTATTTTAAAACATTTGAATGAATAACTTTTTAGTTAAATATTATAGGTACAAATTGTTCGTCTGCTACGCGACTGAAAATAAGAAATAGATTTGTAAGAATTTATTTCAAATATTTGTATGCTTGGTTATCTTAGTTTTTAGAAATTTGTTTTCTTTCCCTTTAGTTGACATCTTTTATCAGTGATTAGAACTTCATTCAAATGAGTGCTTAAAGTAGATCTAGATCTTCAAAAAAAGTAAACCAAATGTCTGTTTTGGTGTTTTCATAAGAAAACATTGAAATAAGTGAATGAATTAAAAAAAAATGTCAATTATTTCTATTTCAGAACTGAAGGATGAACTTATAACATGGTACAACACCAATCAGAGTACAGTTCCTCTTTCCCCACTCACAGATGATTCACATACCCCTCTAGCTGGGTTCTACATTATGCCAGAAATTGACATACAAACTTATCTGCCAGGTGGAAGGAAAGAGACAACTAGAGTCAAGTCGTTACAGGACCTGTCTACACCCAGTAAAAAGGTTTCACAGGAAATATATGTATCAGCGGCCGCAGGATTTGGGAAAACATCTTTTTCAAAAGATCTCGTAAACACATGGTGTAAAGCCCATATTAAGGATGAAAATTTTTACCATTTTAAAGACGAAGACGTTTTTCTAGGTGATGACGATGAAGAGTTAGATCCTTTTCTCTGTTCGGGGAAAGTAAAAAACATTAAAACATTAATTGAATCAGGGAGGCTGCCAAGACAAAGAATACTTGATGAGATGTGTCAGATTTTTGGGAGGAAATCCAAAGCGATAATCGTCACATGCAAGGCAATTTGTGAATATATCAAATCAAAACATGTCGCTATTGCATATGTTTGGGCTGCGTATACAATTGAAAACCGCAAAGAATAACTTTTGTAATAACTGTGAAGCACAAATTCAGAAGGTAACAAAAGTAAAGAGTCTGTACGTTTAGAGAAATTGATCCAATATTCATTTGTCAAACAATACGCTGACGATTTTAGCTTAGAAGGCTCTGAGGTAATTAAGCAACAGGCTTCACATGCTGCGAAATTAGATGAAGAATCCTATGAAAATCTTCAGACCTGCATTTTCAAAACACTCTGAAGATTTGATGAAGAGCACAAGTATCTGTCAATTATATCTGCATGTCCCAAATAGATCAAGAGGATTTGGCGCTTCCTGGAATTTGCTGCCTGAAAATTGTTATTGTCCTTTACGTCCAGAAAAAGAATTACATTCCAATTGATGAAGAACCATTTAAAACAAATTATGACAGTATTCCAGTTGATGTTAGAGAAGGTGCCTTTATTCCATTCGGACGTACTGCCAAAGACCTGCTTGATCCTGTTAAAATGGGAAGTCAAATAGGTGGAGATATTCTTGAAGGAACTCTTGGGTTTTTCATAGATCATCCTCAATTTGGAATCTGTGGATGACATGTGCACATGTTCTTTTAACACGTTGGGAGATGACTCAACTGGAAAATAAATCATAGCGGTACGTTTAAATGGCCATTACATAGAATGTTGCAAAAATGGTATATCAGCCTGCTGACAAACGATCTGTATTAGGACACACACTGTTTCAAGTTATTTACAAAAAAGGTTCAGACGAAAATTATGGAATGGATGTAGCTTTGTTCAAAATCACGGACAGGCATCCCAAATCTCCAAGTTTTCCCGATGAGACAGGTAATATCAGTTGTCCATGTACGTTCCTGTCTGTAATTATTGTTTCTTAAAATAATTTGAAAAGTTTTATTGACCAATATTTATATTTCTATACTACATGTATAAATCTGTTGAATGTGGCAGAGGAATAAACGCCTTCATATAGCATCTTTGTCTCTATGTTTTGGATTGAAATCAACTTCCAGTTTTGACGTTGGCTGTAACACCGTCAATGAACAATCTGAATTGAGCCTGCAGCTTTTTCAATTTTGTCGTTTTTTTGCCTTCTTTATGATTCCGTTATTCTCCATTGTAAGAAAATAAAACATCTAATTTTAACTACTTTTCAACGTTTGCATGATTGAAATTTGCTCACTTCTTTTGGTGACTGAAATTGAAAAATGAAATGTAAAAAGCAAATTATTTGTATATTACGTGAAATATGTGTTAATATGTGTTAATTATTATTTGATGAAATATATGACCTCAAATTATTATTCAAAGATGTACCAGTTCGATTTAATATTCACTGTTAACTAATGAACACATTTATTATATACTAACTATCAAATTGTTGTTGGCTTCTTTTCACAGGATCAAATAGTGCTACAAGTATTAAATACGACAGTTGGCGGATGTGTAGCACCGACAGACTGAATAAGAAGGAGGATGCTAAAGTCATAAAATTTGGATCAAAAACCGAATTACGTCATGGAATAATAAAATTTGATACTACCTCAGTAAAATCGTTGGATGCATCCTCACTTGTTCATGGATATGCCCCGATACAACTGTTTAAGCAAATTGAAGTTAAAGCTCCTGAAAATGGCATTCCGTTTGCTGACAATGGCGATTCAGGTGCGCCTGTGTTCGTTGTTGAGAAAAATTCACAAAATAAATGTATAGGGATTGTAGAGGGAGGTACATCATACGGGACAGTAGTCGTCACACCTATCGTCCCTATTTTAGCAGAACTTGATGTACCTTGCTTAAAAAGTTTTGACACTGAAAGAGAATTTTCAAATTTCCAAAATAAAATAGAAAATTTAGAAACACGTGTACAAACATTTGGTAGTGACATTCACAGCATAACCAATAATATGCAAACCGTTAACCATGAAATTCAGAATATTAATAGAAAGTTTTGCAGGGCTGTTGATTTACCAAAACATGAGCGGCGATATTCAATGATGAAACAACTTCTTTGAATCTTACTCAAAATTTAACTCATCATCGGCAAACTCGCAAAATGATCAAACATGGTCAAAATTGAATTATAAGGATAATGAAAAAAAAAAACAATAAAAAACAAAGCATCGTTAAGGAGATGAAAGCATAAGTGTTTAAAAATCGATTTAAGAATCGTATTTGTCAAAGATAAAGTTGGAAAATGCTTAATAGGTTCAAAGTTGGCTTAAAGAAATCGCAATCACTTAGATTTCGTTTCTCGTCATTTCCGAGATCTTTATTTTAATAAGGATTATGAGACATTCTAAATTGGAATTGACTTTCTAAGTCTTAAGATTAAGATTGTTTCACATTAAATTGTTGTCTCAGTGAAAACAAGCTATTTATATTCTCTGATATTTATAGCTGCAGAACCGCTATATAGCAAAGCTTGTACCTGTTCACACTGTTGTTTAGTTCACAATTTTCAAAAAAAATCATAAATTATAGAAAACATCATCCATTACGTCTCACTTTAAGCTCACCTAAGATGACCATAGAACGGATATTTCCGTCACATTTCGGCTTTATAAATTTATTTTTATATTTTATAATGTGATCAAGATATTTTGCACTTATTTCTCTTCTCAGAAATACTATCAAAGTCGCCATGCTCATGCAAAATATGAGTCTTCTTTCAATTCTGAAATAATTTTTTTTTAAGTTTTACTTTGGTTTAAAAAGAAAAAAATGAGTTGAAATAAATGACATACTAAATCCAGTTTTCCAGTGACAAATTGTTCAACTTTTTAAGTGCCCATGTTTTATGAGATGGTAATTTATCATTTTTTACGAATAAGTATTGTTGTGCTTTATTTTAATGATGCTGTCATAGCTGACCTCTTGAATTTTACTGTTATAAATTAAATATATAGTGTCCATTGTATGTTAGAAAATTGATTGTATATAGAATGTGTATACAAATTTTGATTAAAGATTTGTTTTTATTTATGTGATAATGTCATTGTGTATGCACTGTCTAATTTCTAAAGTTGTAGTCTAATCATTATTTACTTTATCCGTTATATAAATATATGATATATGTGAGAAACGCTGACTACAACGATTAAATTGAAACCTTTCTAATTTATATTATACAATTTATGCTTAATACTCAGAAATTTAATAGTTGTTTACTATGCGGATTTAGTCTGTTCTTCTAAAAGACGTATGGAACAGTGACATACATACATCACGGGGGAGAATCATTCCGTTCGTTACCCAAACAAACAAGATTGCGGGTGCAGTCGAAAAGTAAGTTTTTCCCTTTTTTTCTCTGAAATTCGTAATGTTCTAGTGTAAAGATACATATATCAACATTATCCACAATTTTCCGGGCACAAAGGATTTTATTTCATGATGTTATGTCCTGTTCTTCATCTGAAATGCGCGTCATCAGAATCGAAGCGAGAAAATTTTCCATCGGTTTGATCATGGTAACGTACGGCATCTTCTCTAAAATTCAGTGTTTCGTTGATATTTGTATAACAAAAAGTTATAATATGTCGTCATCTAAACATTCATGCCCATTCTGACTAGAATAACCGCTGTTAATATTCATATCAGGGCATTTCCTGGAAATGATAACGTATGGCGCACAAATATCAATGATTACGTATGGCGCGTTCTTCTGCTTAAGGGATTTACTTTATATATCAGTTATTTTTGGATAGAAAAGTAATGTTTCTTGGTAAGGTCTTTCCAGACATAAGATCGAGGATATGTAGAACTAAATAAAGAAAATGAATATAATTTAGTGTTTGCATAATAATATCTGTCCGGATAGAAATATCTAAATCCGATATGTAATCACGATTGATATGTTTTCTTGCATATCATACACGAAATAGAGACTAGGTATCCCACTTTTTGTGGTTTGTAAAGTGTCATCAAAAAGTTATACTTGATCCCAAGTTTCAAATATCTATGTATAGATTAGTGTTCATCCATGCTGTTCTATCGAAATCAGAAACTTGGACGGAGGCGATAGCGATCGGAGAATGTTTCTTATTTCTGTAAAACACTTACTAACATATATATATAGTGCTTCATAGAACCGCGTTTGTAAAAAATAGTCATTAATTTTGCATAAATTTTGCACATGCGCTTTCTTGGGCCGCTTTTGAATATGAATTAAGGAAATATGACGTCAAAAGGCCAACC